>NC_059352.1:0-90000 GCF_019703515.2 Myxocyprinus asiaticus
AGGTGACTGCGAATGCAGTGAGAGATCAGCATATTGGAAAATGGTTTGACAACCTATTTGGATCCTGGGGAGAATGGCTTACTAAAGCAGGAATAATAATAGCTGTAGCTATTGTTGTTTTTGTTGTGCCTCTCCTCAGATCAATGCTGGCCAATGCTACAGCTAAACAGATGGTCAATGTGTCTGTAAAGCCATCTGGAATTGACATTGTGGCCACTGTATGTATCATAGGGCCTGCACTGAATGAGCTGGACGAATTCTAGTAAAACCCTGGAATTACACAAGAGTGGTAGGTAAGGGGAGCCTTTTATTTTTGACACTTTTTCAATTTTCAATTGTTTTTGGATAGCAAGGGAGTCAGCAAACTTATACCCCTTCCTGAAGTTATTATTTCTTTTAAAATAATGTTTGTTTAATCAAGTCATGTGAATGAAAGGGGATGAAGGTCTGAAGCAAATCATTATCTGTGATATGAGGTAATGTAACCAGAATTAAAAGGGAATAAGGTTTATTTTGATTGTATGCACTTCTTGAATGTTCTAAAAGAATCATTTATTTTTCAAATCATTTCTGAAGGTACTATTAACAAAGTAAACTGCTGTTTAATGAAACATAGTATGCATTTATAAACTCTGAAAAACACTGGAAGTACCACTGGAGGGCCAGAGGATAAGACATCACAGAATAAAAAACCTCAGTGGGTAGCAGCAAGAGCAAGACTCTACTGGTGGTTTAAAAACTTGCTGTCTGCTCCAACACCACCAGATAACACTCCAGGCTACTGGAAATGTTTGCGAGTTTCTTTGGCACCATGGGATGTATCATATGCCGAGTAGTCTTCTGATATTGTTTAATCACTGAAGTATGTTAATCCACTGAAATTAGTCTAATCAATGATGTACTCTACATAACGCAAGGCCAAATCTGCATGCACATGCTTTTGTGGCAGGGCGGAGGGCGGGGCCGGGTTGTGATTCCACACACCCAGCCCCTAATAAGGCTGATTAAGCCCGAGAGGGATAAGCCCGACCAGAGACGGCAGTGTGTCACAGAGAGTGTGTTATGGACAGCTGTCTGACACCTGTGTGTGTTCGTCTTTGTTCAGTTTCTCATTAAATATTATTTATATTGTTAAGCCGGTTCTCGCCTCCTTTCCATTGGTGTGTTACAGCTTTATACAAGAATTTGATTGATGTTACCCTCAAGAAAGAACTTAGTTAGGGAGATGAGATATTTTACTCCCTCCTAACCAAATGTGGGAGATGTTTGGTCTTATTTCTCCTCCAGAATACAGTTCCACAAGAGCAGTCATTGTTAGAGGAATGTGCGACTTACATTGGTCACTTGGAAGGAATGAAGGAGACGGACTTGTGAGGTTGCACTCTGGGTAAGGGCAATAGAGTTGACACTCTGGGGAGTCTCAAAGGAGAGAATATATAGTATATTTTTCTATATTATAGTGTATTTTTATATATCAAACATAGAAAAAGTACTTATATAGAATAGCCTGGGCATTGTGATCCAGGAGAGGCCTAAGTGCTTATGCTGTGAGAAACACACGGTGCACTCAGCTGTAGCAAACACAGTGGTACAATACATTCCTAGGTACTGAGAAACATAGCCAATAGTTAAAGATTACTACAGCCAAAGTTACTGTATTATGCTTAATCTGCAATATTCCATTTACCCAATGTATACTTTCACAATAAATTAAAAGGTTATTTAAAAAAAAAAAAAAAAAAAAAAAATGGACTAAAAGCCAGATTTCCACCATTAAAAAGTCAGAGGCTCTGTGAAATAATGGTGACGAACAGCACCCATTGATTATAAAAAAAATAAGAGCAGCATGTTTGAGGTAATTCAAGATAACAAACTGTACAAGAATGAGAGTCCGCACCGAGAGAGTCAGATCGTCAGCTGGCATCTCGGGTTTGTTGTTTGGCTCAAACTAACCTTTGACACTGAAACTCTGGACTTTGAGAGTTTTCTTATAATTGGAAAAAAGGGACTTCAATATTCCACGACATGGCAAGGAATGGAAAAATCTCCACAAGATGTTAATTTGGTGGAAATATAAACTTTCAAGATGTTAGCTTGTGGAGAGTTTTTAGATGTTTGTCTATCACATGCCATGAATAGAACAAACTGGTGTCACTTAATTTTTTTAGCCTTAAATGCCGAGAACCCACTGCTACCCCATTTTCATCTTCTACAATTTTCAAATCGTGAAGATTCAAATCTCTACCTGGATATGTTAACTGGGAAATTGTTATAATGTTTACCAATGTGTGAGCCTAATCTCAAATTGGTTAATACTGAAAACGGTTCCACTGATGGAACATATGAAACTACTATCGTTACTGTCTGAGGAATTTCAGACGCACAATTTTGCATTACCACAGGTGTAGCACTTGTAAACAATAAGGCTACATTTACCTTGCTGTGTCCACACTGACTTGTCTCATTACAGTACATCAGCTAGGCCTCGATCTTGATCAGCTTTTCCTCCACAGCTCGTTCCAGTCTTTGCATACTTCACCACTCTCATTGGTTTGTTCTCCACTGGTTTGTCACTTCCAGTCTCTGAATGTCTGCAGAAAGATCAACAAAATGTACCTTTATGCACATGTGCAGCATTATTTATCAATCCACAGTACTGGTTAGTCTCATACAAATGTCCAAAATTTGTCATAAAATGCTTATAAATGACACTCCATTCTCCTGTTCCACTCTCTCAATCTAAGTCCAATCCAACGATGAATATTCCTCCTTAAATCAGTTTCCAAAGTAATTTTGCCCACTGAGTTCATCGGTCATGGATCATGGTACTTTAGGGTGAAAGTATCCTTTTACAAAAAGTCATCACTTTAATTTATATAGCATGTTTCACAACAGTTTCAAAAAGCAGCTTTACAGAAAATTATTCTATAACAGAAAATGAGGTTATGTCTGTAATGTCTAAATCATCCTTGTGCACCAGTGTCCTGTTGTCTTAAAGGCTATGCCAGGAGATTTTGACATCCTCTTGATGAAGGCTGATGTGGTGTGCAGATTTAGCATTTCTGCAAGAAACAAACATTTCTCAGGTGTTGTAAAACAATCAACAATTGCTCACAGTAAAATTAAAATGTTGCTGCACAATCATGAATTAAAGAACTCCCTATGAAATCATGAATTAGAACAAAATGCTTGCAGTGAAACAAATCTAGAACAAACTTTCTGCAAAATAATTAACATGGCTGCAAAATCATGATTGGGAACAAAACTTTCCTGCAAAATCAGGAATTAAAGAGCTCACAATGAAATAATGAATTGAAACACAAGCTTGCTGCAAAATCATAGTTTTGAACAAGAGCCATGATTTAGAAAACACAAATTTGCTGAAATCAAGAATTGGAACAAGGGCTCGCAATGAAATGAAGAATTAGAACCCAAAAGCTTGCTGCAATTTCAGGAATCTAAACAAGACCTCGCAGTAAAATAAATTAAAACGCAGCTCAAGAATTAGAACAAGAGCTTGCAGCTAAACCATGAATTACAACAAAAAAGCTCAGTGAAATATGATTTAGATCACAAAAGCTTGTTGCAAAACTATTTAGAACAAAAGCTAAAGAAATAAAATACAATTGAATAGAAATAAATTAAAATTTGAAATTCAGTTTAACGTGTTGAAACCTTCCTTTCAACACTGAGCTCAATGACTCACTAAATATGAATGAAGTGTGACCACAAAATGAAGCAACTTAAAACCATCATGAGGGACCACAGTGAAAACTGATATTAGAAGAGCAAAAACAGATGGCATGTTTTACATTAACAAAACATGTAAAATTGCATTTTAACCAAAATGTCTGTCACACACTGACACATTGATAACCCTTGAGAGTGAATCCTCAGCAGTTTAAAAAAAAATGCAAAGGTTTATCGTTTGGGTTTTTCCAAGTACATTTTTGAACTCTGGCAAAATGACAGTGAAAAGAGTGATTATAAAAATTACAAACACTTCATTCAAACACCACTGTAAAACATCACATAAATCCACATAATAGGATATTGTTGTCCCCATAGTAATTCTTGAGAAACAACATGGAGCCAGAGGGCTGCATATGAAGGAAAATGCTGCAAAACTCAAGAGCATGTAAAATACTTGAAGTATTTGCACTCACAGACCATGTATGAAAATATATAAAGCCTACATACACAGTGCCTTGGAAAAGTATTCAGACTCTAACCAATTTTCCCACTTTACTGAAAAAGTCTATTGAACTTTTTTCTGTGCAATACATTCTGAAAACATTTAATCTTAAAACCAAATGTCAACTTAAAATAATTGTTAATTTTAATAACCTAAAATGGTTTGGAAAAATAATTAAACCTCTGTTTTGGAAGCTCAATTTTTACACAGCTGAAAAAAAAAAGCCCTTATGGCAACACAGTCACCCAATAATTGGCTTCAACCTGCAAGACTTTAAACAAGCATTTTTCTCTGAAAATAAAATACAACTCTGGATACGGATTATTGGTCAGTGCAGATCTGAAGGACAGTGACAAAGAAGAGCATTGTACAGCAGGAGAAAGCGTACTTAAACTGCATCAGTTTGGGAAAAGTGTATAACAAATACATAAAAAGTCAGCACTGTTGTATCAATTATCCAAGAGTGGAAGCACAATCACACAACCCAGATAGTGCAGAGACCAAAGGTCATCCCTCAAAACTCAAGAGACTAAGCCATTTGTGAAGGAAGCCAAGAAGAGGCCATCAGTCTCTTTAGAAGAGTCTGGAGTAAATGTGCATTAGAACTCAGCATCAAACAGTCCTCAAAACCAGCCACACTGTCACCAACTGCCACAAATATTTCTCAAATCGAAAAGCAATTACAGTGCATCCGGAAAGTATTCACAGCGCTTCACTTTTTCCACATTTTGTTATGTTACAGCCTTATTCCAAAATGGATTAAATTCAATATTTTCCTCAATTCTACAAACAGTACCACATAATGACAACGTGAAAGAAGTTTTTGAAATCTTTGCAAATTTATAAAAAAATAAATAAATAAATAAATAAAACACATGTACATAAGTATTCACAGCCTTTGCCATGACACTCAAAATTGAGCTCAGGTGCATCCTGTTTCCACTGATCATCCTTGAGATCCAACTTGATTGGAGTCCACCTGTGGTAAATTCAGTTGATTGGACATGATTTGGAAAGGCACACACCTGTCTATATAAGGTCCCACAGTTAACAGTGCATGTCAGAGCACAAACCAAGCCATGAAGTCAAAGAAATTGTCTGTAGACCTCTGAGACAGGATTGTATTGAGGCACAGATCTGGGGAAGGGTACAGAAAATTTTCTGCAGCATTGAAGGTCCCAATGAGCACAGTGGCCTCCATCATCCGTAAATGGAAGAAGTTTGGAACCACCAGGACTCTTCCTAGAGCTGGCCACCCAGCCAAACTGAGCGATCGGGGGAGAAGGGCCTTAGTCAGGGAGGTGACCAAGAACCCGATGGTCACTCTGACAGAGCTCCAGCGTTTCTCTGTGGAGAGAGGAGAACCTTCCAGAAGAACAACCATCTCTGCAGCACTCCACCAATCAGGCCTGTATGGTAGAGTGGCCAGACAGAAGCCACTCCTCAGTAAAAGGCACATGACAGCCCACCTGGAGTTTGCCAAAAGGCACCTGAAGGACTCTCAGACCATGAGAAACAAAGATTGAACTCTTTGGCCTGAATGGCAAGCCTCATGTCTGGAGGAAACCAAGCACCGCTCATCACCTGGCCAATACCATCCCTACAGTGAAGCATGGTGGTGGCAGCATCATGCTGTGGGGATGTTTTTCAGTGGCAGGAACTGGGAGACTAGTCAGGATCGAGGGAAAGATGAATGCAACAATGTACAGAGACATCCTTGATGAAAACCTGCTCCAGAGCACTCTGGACCTCAGACTGGGGTGAAGGATCATCTTCCAACAAGACAACGACCCCAAGCACACAGCCAAGATAACAAAGGAGTGGCTATGGGACAACTCTGTGAATGTCCTTGAGTGGCCCAGCCAGAGCCCAGACTTGAACCCGATTGAACATCTCTGGAGAGATCTGAAAATGGCTGTGCAACGACGCTCCCCATCCAACCTGATGGAGCTTGAGAGGTCCTGCAAAGAAGAATGGGAAAAACTGCCCAAAAATAGGTGTGCCAAGCTTGTAGCATCATACTCAAAAAGACTTGAGGCTGTAATTGGTGCCAAAGGTGCTTCAACAAAGTATTGAGCAAAGGCTGTGAATACTTATGTACATGTGAAAAATTCTCTTTTTTTTTTTTTTTTTTTTAATTTGCAAAGATTTCAAACAAACTTCTTTCACGTTGTCATTATGGGGTATTGTTTGTAGAATTGAGGAAAATAATTAAATCCATTTTGGAATAAGGCTGTAACATAAAATGTGGAAAAAGTGAAGCGCCATGAATACTTTCCGGATGCACTGTATGAAGTCAGTAACTTATTTGTATAGCACTTTTCACAACACTCATCGTTTCAAAGCAGTTTTGCAGAAAATTAAGCTGTAATAGAAAACTGCTGTAAAGTCTGTAATTTCCCAAAATCCTCATTGAGAAGTTTAAATGAAAACGTGTTAAAATTTTGAAGTAATTATAAACATGAAGTAAAGAGATTTTAGAAAATAAATTATTACACTGATACGTATTATTTTTTTGGACTCACCCACCACTGCTTTCAACTCTCACGCTGCTATTTCAAATGATCACACCCAAACAGCCTGCAGGTGTGATTCCAGCTCTTATAAATGTAGCTATGACAGAGCAGGGCTGCAATTGGCCAGGCTGATAGGAGCAATGAAGTCTTGACCAATCACAAAAGCTGAAACAAATTGATGATTTTCCAATACAGAAGAAGATGCTGACCAAACAAAATGTACGTTTGAAATTTTAAACCTGAACAGTGATGCAATGACGTCACACAACAGTGCCAGTGTTGTTTTTCGCTTTTCAGGTGGCACGAAAAATAAACAGATATAAATTATAGATTGACTATTGAAAATGATTAATGAATTTAGAAAATAACTATCATTAATTCCCTCTACTGTTTAAAGTGCACGTGATTATGCTCACAAAAAAAGGGAATTTATACTTTTATTTTTTATCAACCCTAACCCTAATCCCAATACAAAAATTAAACCCATGCATTCTGCGTTCCATTCAATGTGGGATGTAGGAAATCCCAACTTGATATCTCCGACCATAAAGGCATTCCATTACACGATGCTCGGAAGATGATGTTTTAACAAACAAAACTACAATGCTCCCTAGCAAGTGTTCGATTGTCACCCTGTCTCATAGAAACCAAACTCATACATGATGCTGCATTGCTAGCATTTGTTGTACAGGTGTGCGATTAGAAAAAGACAGTATAATTTGCCATATTTTGAACACCGTTCTCTGCAAACATTTGCTAAATGTTTTTTTATTATCATGTAGCCTAATGTAGAAACTTTGACTCATATTATTTATTAAAACTGAATGTTTTTTGTTTTTTTGCAACCGTTTTCTCCCCAATTTGGAATGCCCCATTCCCGATGCGCTCTAAGTCCTTGTGGTGGCATAGTGATTTGCTTCAATCCGGGTGGCGGAGGAACTCAGTTACCTCCGCATCTGAGACGTCAATCCGTGCATCTTATCACGTAGCTTGTTGCGTGCATTACTGTGGAGACGTAGCGTGTGTGGAGGCCCATGCTATTCTCCGTGGCATCCACACACAACTCACCACGCGCCCCACCAAGAATGAGAACCACACATTATAGCGAACATGAGGAGGTTACCCCATGTGACTCTACCCTCCCTAGCAACTGGGCCAATTTGGTTGCTTAGGAGACCTGGCTAGAGTCACTCAGCATGCCCTGGATTCAAACTCGTGACTAAAGGGGTGGTAGTCAACATCAATACTCGCTGAGCTACCCAGGCCCCCCTCAATAAAAGTGAATGTTTATAATTTACTTTGTACATCTCCTTTGTACATAATTTACTTTGTACATGTTTGATTGACGTCATGCACCCATATCTCAGTGAAATTGGAGTTTAAAATTTTTGCACACATTAACAAGTTGGAAGTCTGACTTAAACTGCATCTTATTGCACTTCTCTCATGACATGACTGTCAGACTACCTGAATCACTGTACTGCTCACAGTACACAACAAGGTTTCTTTTCTTATCTATCATCTTGTTTTCGTAGAAGTGCATATACTCCCTTTGCAATTTTGCACATTTCTGTATTATCTACCCACATTTTTTTGCTGCTACTTTATTCATAAAATATTGTTCTTAATTTCTAGTCAGTTCTACCTGGCTGCTACCCCAATAACTGCTATGTCCATATATAGTATAAGCTTATCTGCTGAATACAATGTCATAGTATGTTATGTTTACATTCACAGCTTTTTCTATTATATTGTAATATCTTTTTGCACTACCTGTTTCATCTGACACTTTCACACTAGAACTGTGTACTGATCAGTGCTGCACTGTCTCTTACTGTGCCTATTGTCTGGTTTCAGCAATTATTGTTCCGTCTTGTACTGTTTGCACATGTTTGCACATGCCCTTTATGTAGAAATGTGGAGGTCTTTTAGTTCTGTGTAGTCTCATGTAGTTCTGTGTTTTTTATGTTGTTTCATGTTGTTTTTATGTAGCACCATGGTCCTGGAAGAACGTTGTTTTGTTTCACTGTGTACTGTACTAGCTGTATATGGTTGAAATGACAATAAAAGCCACTTGACTTGATTTACTACACAACAGAATGCAGGGAATTTTTTTTTTTTAGATTAACACTTTTTATTGATTCCCACAAATGAAACTGAAAAACAAAACATATATGTACAGAATCAGCTTTTAACCCCCATTATTCCCTTTCCCCCTCACAATCCCCAACCCCACCCTGACCCCCAACAAACATCCTTGTGGTCAAAGTTAAGAACACACACAAAGAAACAAAAAAAACTATGTATATATATATATATATATATATATATATATATATATATATATATATGAATAATAATAATAATAATCACACACATTTAAAACTATAAATCCCTCTCCACTGCCCCACCCTGAGAGCCTTCCAAAAAGGTAAAATAGCTGCCCCACTTCCTATTAAATACACCACACTCTGAGAACCACTGCTCCAGACAGAACTGGTGTAACGGAGTCAGGTTTGTAGGCCTCCTTGCTCGCACACGCTTTTTCAGTTCTGCCCACAATAATCGGATTGAGGTCAGGGCTTTGTGATGGCCGCTCCAATACCTTGACTTTGTTGTCCTTAAGCCATTTTGCCACAACGTTGGAGGTATGCTTGGGGTCATTGTCCATTTGGAAGACCCATTTGTGACCGATCTTTAACTTCCTGTCTGATGTCTTGAGATGTTGCTTCAATATATCCACATAATTTTCCTTCCTCATCATGCCATCTATTTTGTGAAGTGCACCAGTCCCTCCTGCAACAAAGCACCCCCAGAACATGATGCTTCCACCCCCATGCTTCACGGTTGGGATGGTGTTCTTCGGCTTGCAAGCCTCACCCTTTTTCCTCAAAACATAACGATGGTCATTATGGCCAAACAGTTCAGTTTTTGTTTCATCAGACCAGAGGACATTTCTCCAAAAAGTAAGATCTTTGTCCCCGTGTGCACTTGCAAACTGTAGTCTGGCTTTATTATGGCGGTTTTGGAGCAGTGGCTTCTTCCCTGCTGAGCAGCCTTTCAGTTTATGTGGATATAGGACTCATTTTACTGTGGATATAGATACTTGTCTACCTGTTTCCTCCAGCATCTTCACAAGGTCCTTTGCTGTTGTTCTGGGATTGATTTGCACTTTTTGCACCAAACTACGTTTATCTTTAGGAGACAGAATGTGTCTCCTTCCTGAGCGGTATGATGGCTGTGTGGTCCCATGGTGTTTATACTTGTGTACTATTGTTTATACAGATGAACGTGGTACCTTCAGGCATTTAGAAATTGCTCCCAAGGATGAACCAGACTTGTGGAGGTCCACAATTTAATTTATTTTTTCTGAGGTCTTGGATGATTTCTTTTGATTTTCCCATGATGTCAAGCAAAGAGGCACTGAGTTTGAAGGTAGGCGTTAAAATACATCCACAGGTACACCTCCAATTCAGTACACCTCCAATCAGAAGCTAATTGGCTAATTGTCAAATGGCTTGACTTCATTTTCTGGGATTTTCCAAGCTGCTTAAAGGCACAGTTAACTGACTTCAACCTAAGTGTATGTAAACTTCTGACTTATACACTGGCGGCCAAAAGTTTGGAATAATGTACAGATTTTGCTGTTTCGGAAGGAAATTGGTACTTTAATTCATCAAAGTGTCATTCAACTGATCACAAAGTATAGTCAGGACATTACTGATGTAAAAAAACAGCACTATCACTTTTTGAAAAAAGTAATTTTTAATCAAATCTAGACAGCAGTCATCACTCCAACACCTTATCCTTGAGTAATCATGATAAATTGATCATTTGGTACTAGAAAATCACTTGCCATTATATCAAACACAGCTGAAAGATATTTGGTTCATTAAATGAAGCTTAATATTGTCTTTGTGTTTATGAGTTGCCACAGTATGCAATAGACTGGCATGTCTTGAGGTCAATATTAGGTCAAAAATTTCAAAAAAGAAACAGATTTCTCTAGAAACTCATCAATCATTGTTTTGAGGAATGAAGGCTATACAATGCTTGAAATTGCCAAAAAACTGAAGATTTTATACAAAAGTGTACACTAGTCTTCAAAGACAAAGGACAACTGGCTCTAACAAGGACAGAAAGAGATGTGGAAGACCAGATGTACAACTAAACAAGAGGATAAGTACATCAGAGTCTCTAGTTTGAGAAATAGACGCCTCACATGTCCTCAGCTGACAGCTTCATTGAATTCTACCCGCTCAACACCAGTTTCATGTACAACAGTAAAGAGAAGACTCAGGGGTGCAGGCCTTATGGGAAGAATTACAAAGAAAAAGACACTTTTGAAACAGAAAAACAAAAAGAAAAGGTTCGAGTGGGCAAAGAAACACAGACATTGGACAACAGATAATTGGAAAAGAGTGTTCTGGATCTTAACCCCATTGAGCTTTTGTGGGATCAGCTAGACTGTAAGGTGCGTGAGAAGTGCCCGACAAGACAGTCACATCTATGGCAAGTGCTACAGGAAGTGTGGGGTGAAATGTCACCTGAGTATCTGGACAAACTGACCGCTAGAATAACAAGGATCTGTAAAACTGTCATTGCTGCATGTGGAGGATTTTTTGATGAGAACACTTAAGTAGTTTAAGAAGTTCTGAATTTTTTTTTCAAATTATAATAGTAATTTATCGCATTATTAATGTCCTGACTATACATTGTGATCAGTTGAATGCCACTTTGGTGAATAAAAGTACCAATTTCTTTCCATAAGAGCAAAATCTGTACATTATTCCAAACTTCTGGCCGCCAGTGGATATTTGTATATAAAAATACATATATTAGTTCTAGAGGTTGCGTGGAAACCCTTTATATGTTATTGTGTATCCACCGGTGCCGGCACAGTTAAATCCTCTGAATTGAGTTATCTACTCTGCATCTGTTGTTATATCTCTGACCGTAATAGTTTTTTTTTTAAACTTTAGCAATTTGCTCTTCTCTAAAGGTAATTTTAAGATAATTGACTATGGACATCGTATAACTTTCCTGAGGTAAATGTAGGCAACCGTTAGGTCAAAGTTCATTGACTTTGTCTTCTCTCTGTTGAAAAACTGATTTGTCGATTACATTAGATGATCATTCAGCCATTGGCATTGTATCTTTCAACATCCCCTCTGATGTTTATTCATGCATTTCTTTTCTTGCTGTAATTTGAAGGCTGCTGATTGGAGGAGACTCAATGCAGCGCTTCTGTCTGAATGGAAACGCCGCATTAAAGAGAATAAAAACATTTCATTTGAGTTTCATGTTAACATTGACATCATTTGAAAATGGAGACTTTGTTTAATCAAAAAACTCCAGAAAACAAAACAGTCAAATCTTTTTTTTGACAAATCAAATTTTTCAAAAAATGGTGCACTGTGACCTACGACTCATTTTGATTTCATTTTTTATGCACACATAAGAACACTTTTACGCAATTATTAGTGAGAGACGCAGTGTTTCAACATGACATTAATCTACAACAGAATTTATGGCCATCAAAAGCATGACATCATACAATGGTCTTGTCAGTCAAGTGTATGCTGCCGATTTTGTGTCACCGCTGATAATTTACTGTAAGGAAAGAACGCGAAAAGCTGCTTAGAGTTTCTCCTCAAACAAACACAAGACAACACAAACACACAAAGCAAACAGTTCTTCAACAACAGAAGATCTTTAATCTGTCTGGTCAGTTCAACAGTCTGGACACTGAACCTACGAATAAATCCAGTGTTTACTGTAAAGAAAAATGATTAATCACTTGAACAACGTGTTTTTAAAATAGAATATCACATATATCATATGTGTCCCAATTCTACCTGCATGGAGCTTAATGAAGATAAAACAATAATAAGTTTGTCAAGAGTCACACAGTCATTGATGTTAAAAGTGTCAAAGATTGGAAAAGTTGGCCTTATGGAGTTGAAATGTGACTGAAGTCTAATTGGTTTCAGGACGCAGGAGAAGCAGGTCTCTCTATCGGTCGGGTCTCTGCAGACAGAACACTTTGGCTTTATGGTCCCCTCCAGCGGTCACGGCGACTGATGCATCTCTGTGACATGACAGAACAAACACAATAACTACACTGGAACAAAATACCACCTGATGAACGAAAATTTATATTTCCTCGTGTTAGAGGAATGACATATCAAGGTAGACAAGCGTGTGCTCAGACTAATGCTGTTAATCGATTATAATAATAGCAATTATAATTTCATGTTTAAGACACATTTTTAATAAAAACTCCAAAACAGATTCGGAGTTTAAAACTATCCAAGGTGTCAGGATAATGAAAATTGTTTTTCAGAGGACTAGAAATAGAAATTATTTCAGATTGGCTTGTATTTCAGTGTTTGCATTTAAACAAATATTGAAACTTTGTTTTCTGTGCGAGTGACACGAGTAAACAGCACTGTTGCATCAGGTGTCTTTACACGCACATACTGTGTGTAATCAAATGTATAACTGAACGAAAGTGACTCAGATCAAATTTTTAAAAAGTCAACAAGTTGTTGCGGTTCACAGTCATTCAGAAAATAGATCTGTCACATGGGGATTTAAGCCACATTCAGCTGCAGTGTGAAAACATCCAGTGAAGCACCATGAACTAATCAACACTATTAACTAGCACTACTAAACACAATAATTACACATATAATGGAAACATTCATTTTACATCATGCAGTGTCTCTGAGTTTAATTATCATTAACTCTCAATTTAACAGACCTGTTGAGCACAAAGTCCAGAATCTCAGCACCGTGACCGCGGTATTCTGACATCATGTGACCCGATCGAGCGTCCCACAGAGTGACGACACCAGCGAGATTACAGGTGCTGACGACTGCAGACGCTTCCTCCCACTGCATGTGCACAATACCAACCTAACACACACACAGAGAAAAGTGTGAGCTAAAAGTGTGAGACACAGTGAGTCAAGGGTGAAAGAAAAGTGTTTTTGTCGAGCACAATAATAAAGATGTTTGTGCATATGAATGAATTCATGCAGTCCGTCAGTTTGTTTTTCTTTATTATACAGGATAATGTAGAGAGACGGTAATGGGACATGAACCAAACAGGACTCAAAGTCGGTCCCCATGAGCACAACAGCTCCTTATATGTGACTGACACTCTGTAACTTCAGTTCTTACCTCATGTTTACAGCGGTGTCTGACGCTCTGAGAGTTCATGTCATAAATTGCCAGAGTGCCGTCCAGATACGCAACAGCAATTAGAGGCAACCTGAAACATACAGCAAACCAACACTACACCCAAACACCTACTAAACACTTATATCTTGATCAATTATAAAACATTGTACTTTATTTTACTCACACATTGCAAAAGCCCACAGATTCTACTGAATTAGGATTTTGCTCCTCCATAGAGTCTTTAACTTCACTGTTTTCAGTGGAAAATGAGCATAACACCTGAAAAGATCACATGAGAAGCTCTATTATATTTAATGTTTTCTTGAATACTACTCAAATGAGACTCAAACCTCAGATTACACTATTCTACAATATCAAATGTCGAGATATTCCTCCATATACTCCATAACACTGCTGGACACTCTAGATCAGCGGTTCTCAACTTTTGCTTCGAGACCCAGATTGTGTATTTAATGTTTCCTGGGTCGCATTTTCTTTCATCACGCATAGTTTTGTTCATGGTTTTCATGTATAAAGTAGGCTGCAAGAAACGATTATTTTGATAATCTTTGATTATTTCTTCAGTTAATCATATAAATAAATGTTATTTACTGTATTTTATTAATTTACTAAAACACATAAATGAAAGAAATTATGTTTCAAACAAATGCACGTTTCAGATGAGAAGATATTCAAACACGATATTTTCAGTCAAGAAATATCTTGCCCGTGACTCAATCTGAACAAACCTGCAAGATATGAGAAACACTTCCCTTAAATCACCATCACAAAAGCCTCGCTGCAGACACACGCCACTCACCTTCCCTGTGGATGAGTTGATGAGTTTAGCTTGACCATCCACTGACCCAGTCAGAACCAGTGATCCGTCTTTATTACACGCCATCGATGTGAGTGCCCCCTGATGACCATCATGACCTAAACCACACACACATTCAGCCTAAACTTCAAACACCAGCACAAATATCACACAAATACCTGTGCAGGACTTTAAAGCACACAGAGTCGAGTGAGCTTTAAAGTGAGTGAAACACGAGTATAAACTACCTTTGATGACATAAATGGCATTTCCTTGTTTAAGGTCCCACAGACGTAAAGTTCCATCTTCATAGCCTACAATCGCTTTCTTTCCTGTACAAATAACAGACACTTAAAACACAGAACAACAGAAGATTCAACAAATCCAGTATTTCTGTAAGTCTCACCATCAGGGAGAATCTTTCCGCTGGTCGCCTGACAGTTGGGCCCTTGAAATGTCTTACAGTCTCCGCTTGGAATCTTCCACATCCACAGATTTCCATCGGCTGTACCGGCCAGTAAGACCGGAGCACACGGGTGCCACTCCAACCACTGCGAAATAAAACATACATTAAACCCTGATGAAGAGTGAACGCCGAGAGCCATCTACATGTTTCAGACTTACTTCCAGATCTCCGACTTCAAACGACCAGATTTCCGTCTTGTTTTCCACTTTCCAGACTTTAATGAGTCCGCTCATATCTCCAGATGCCACCAGCTTCGAGTCGCAGCTGAACTCAACACACGTGACTGAATCTTTATGACCTGAATCAGGAAACAGATGTTGTTGATCAGAGTGTGAATGTAATAAACTGATTGTGCACATGTTTAATGTGATTTTACACACCGGTGCATTCAAACAGCACGTCACCATCACTCACGCTCCACACAAACGCTCGGTCATCTTCTCCTCCAGTTACTGCAAGACTGTTAGTCACTGGATCCAAACGAACACAAAACACTGAACCTGCAAAGATAATAATGATCCATAAGGTCTCGGGTAAATCAATACTTGCACACAGATGTTTGAGTGTGTTTTCACCGGTGTGTTTGGAGAAAGTGAGTTCACTGTCGTCTTGTTCTGATTCCATCTCATCTTCAGTCTCCCATCTTTTATCTTCAGCAACATCCACATCCTCCAATTCATCAGCAAGATCATCTGAACACACACAGTAAATATCAATGTAAACATCCATAACTGTGATTAAAAGAGCACATTTACAGCAGTTTACAAACACATCATCTGTATGTATGAAGGGTTAATACTGAAAAACACTCACCTGCGGTCTGTTCTGTGTCATTCAGATCAATTACCTCGATTATTTCTTCATCCTCATGCAACTGAAGCGAATCTTCTTCAGAATTCTCCATGACTTTATTAATTTATTATCAATAAATGTCACAGTCCGCTGCTGTTTTGAACTGTAAACACGAGTCAATGTAAAAATATTTTCGTTTAAAACGCTTTTCCGCAATACTCATCTGAACTGAATTCCTGTATTATAGTTAAATTAGGTGAAATTCAGTGTTTAATGAAGAACTATAAGCAACTCTACTGTAACAAGTTTCATGTTTTCCACAATGACGTATAACGCGACAGCCAATCGGATTCTTTTCTCTTCCTCTACGGGCTGCTGTAAAAGGCGGGATTTCCGGTTCCATCTTCTCAGTTGTTCCTGTCTGTGACGCCAGATGGCGCTAAACACACGTGCATTGACTGTCAGCGTGTCCTCTCGTTCTGTGTTGATGAAAAACAATGTTAAGGATTTTGATTAATTAACAAAACAATTGTTTTATGTTTACAGGACCGCCCGCCTCCTCCACGGCGTCAAGTACAATGTTGACGGCACAGGTAAGACTGATCAGCAAAACAAATTTACTGTGTGTGTGTGTGTGTGTGTGTGTGCAGGTTTTGCTATACTTGTGAGGACCAAGTATTGTGAATCAACCTGTTCTGTGAGGACATTTCTGGTTGTGAGGATCTTTTGGGTGGTCCTCACAAGAGAAATAACATACTAAACGATGTTTTATTGAAAATGTAAAAATGCAGAAAGTTTTTTGTGAGGGGTAGGGTTAGGGGTAGGGTTAGGGTTAGGGGATAGAATCTATAGTTCGTACAGTATAAAAATCATTATGTCTATGGAGAGTCCTCATAATGATAGCTAAACCAACGTGTGTGAGTGTCAGTGTCAGTGTCAGTGTGAGTGTGAGTGTGTGTGTGTGGGTGTCATCAATAAATAACCCTTTTCTGTAAATATCTATGATTTCTGTTGAGAGAATATTTGTTCACTAATGAAATGCTAGAATAAAATCTGTTGTCAGGTTTGTGCACTATATAAACTACTGAAATTATAACATCACGCGGCCTGCCTTAAGATAGACTAACCTACACATTTCCTATACATGATCTAACATTTGTCAACACAATTTAATTCCTGCCTTCATACAATCTGTGACATTTTTGTAAGTATTCCAAATCTGTATCTATTAGATGACCAGAATCAGAATGAGCTTTATTGCCAAGCATGTTTACACATACAAGGAATTTGTCTTGGTGACGGAAGCTTCCAGTGTACAAACAATACAACAACAAGACAGAGATAATAATAAAAACAGAATAAAAATAAAAAGCTAATAGAAAATATAAGTAAACAAATACACAATAAGACTAATATATATATACACACACACACACACACACACACGTATGTACAAACACAAATGTGTTATATACAGATGCAAGGGAATGTAATGCAGAATAGGTATGGTATGTTGGATAATATATATAGACTAAACTGTGTATTGCACATAGTTATTGCTCATTGGGGCAGTTTAACTGTTCATGAGATGGATAGCCTGAGGGGAAAAAACTGTTCTTGATCATTATTTATCTCTAGCAGAAGAATTAGATCAGTAATTTTAATATGCTGAGAAGTTTCCTTTCTAATTCATTTAAGACATTAAAAATCCATATTACATCAAACCCAATTCATACTACTTAATGCACAATAACAGAGTGATAAAACATGTTTAATATGTAAGAAAAACAGTTTCACAATGTGTTCTTTTCATGTAAAATGTCAGAAGCAGCCCAGTAGATTACTTGATTATGAAATGCCTCTCACTTAAAGATATTAAATTAGAACTTAAAGACGAGTTATGTAACTATTATACTCTGAGTTTCAAACAGAGAGGTGGAAATCCTGTTACTATGGAAACTACAATCCCAACTAGATTCACCTAAACATCATATGACAGCATAAGGACCGTATAACACTGTGTATATTTATGAGGCAATTTCAGAGAGACCATCATAAGACACTATATAATGATGAATGAAGATATACAGCACATTAAGTTACAAAATTAGTAATTCAGCTTTTTGTAGCCTTTCCGTCTTTTTCTAAGATCATTATACGTAATTTTGGAAATATATTTGTATCCAAGTGAACATTTGATCAGTCTCTTATAAACATTGCAAGACAAAAACAACATGAGGTGTCCAATTCACTCCTGTCTGATTAATCAAATCCTACCATTACTGAAGGTCTGCAAACTACACTATTAATAAATATTCAATACTCTGTTAAATGTTCACAACAAATGAAATTCATGCATTCAATTAAATATCAATGAATGAATGAATCCTTTAGGGTTATTTTTCAAAAATGCATTTAAGCCATTATATATAAGTAGTAGAAATAAAAGCATTTGATTTAAACTGAAGTGTGATATTTATTTAATCCAGACTCATGGTAAGATTTGGAATCAAATAATACCAGTGGATATGCTCCGTTATTTAATTTGTCTGCCAAAAAAGGGAGTGTACTGACAAGTGAAAATGAGAGAAGACTTTCCTTCATGAGTTCACAGCATATTAATGTAATACTCGCGTGCACGCTCAGTTTACTGGAGAAATGCCATTATGAGAATTTAAATGATGTGCCTTTGTTGACATTTTCCTGTTATTGCACAAAAAAAGAGATCTTTTAGCAGAAAACCAATTGTTTCATAAAAACGTGAACAAATTCTGTCTGTGGTTTGTTAGGAGACCGTTAAAATCACACAAGAGAATTATGAGACTAGTGTAAATGTTACAGATATTAGCCTCTAAAATAGGACATTTACTATCATTAGTGAAAACTAGCAACCTTGCAAAAGGCCTCCAGTAATGTGTTTTCAAAAGCATTAGTCTTTCTCTTTCCAGTGTCTTCATCATATTGATCTGATTTGATCTTATTGGCCATGATAAAATCTTTGATTTACATGAGCCGATCTGAGAGAGATCAAACATCAAATGAGACAAAAGAAAAATTCATCTATGATTGTGTCACTATAATATCTTCATATCTGCTGAGATTGAACTAAATGATTCATTTATATAAACATTAAAGGCTCTGAGAAAATAAAACAGACCTCAGACTCTTAATACAAGTATAAAAGTGTTTAATTAAATACAACAGTGTCCTCGAGCTATTTCAGCTGTATAAAGATGAGGCCGATTATGAGATCTGAATCCATGAAGGAAGAAATATTGAGTGACCTTAGAAGTGTACATGCACTTGATGGTGGATAAAGCTGACTGGCACACACTGGCACCACATGAAGTGCCTATTCTTAATTTTTGCTTGTCTGAATGTGATCCCACCTTAAATGAATACATACTGTATAAATGCAATTGTAAACAAAGTCAAATACAATAAAATTAACACAGGCTGTTGAAAAAACACAAGTGGCACAATTGAAGTTTGTAATGTGGGTTTTTCTGATAAAACAGTTTTACACTTGTTCGACAAACAGTGTCATTTTATTTTCAGTACATTTGTGAAGCTGCAGCAACACAGACTTCATAAAACATCCAATAATGATCAATTGATGACAGTAACACTTATGATGTGATTAAACACATGTATGGATGTATTTGGTCATCAGACGAGTGTGTAAATGATTTGAGCTACTCAGCAGCATCTCTCACAAATCAATAATTAATAACCAGATGTTAAAGTAAACAATATTCACATGCATTTCTATAATCAAATTTACATGTTATTTTGATTACCTGATCAATGACGAAATTAATCTGATTTACATGTGACTAATTAAGCTGGAAACGGTAAAGGACGCTGTATCGATCATCATGAATGACGTGATGTTGCACGTGTTTCCTCTTCAATCCCGCCGCACGTGATTCCCGAATCAAAGATCCAGTATGGCGGAATCTGTCAGCTCTCGTTTCAGGAGAATAAACACGACTGTGTGTGATTCTGCATCCGCTGATATACGGTGAGTTTATGAGCAAACAGCATCAGTTAAACATACTGACTGAAATACTCGGAATATGACCGAATGAAAACAGCGGCGGGTTGTTTCTTCTTTAAACATGATGTGATACAGTGTCGCCGCGCGGGAACGGAAGCTTCCGTTCATGATTGAAGACACTTACTGTCACCAGATGTTTCAAACACTTCTCTGAAATAAATGAAGACTTTGTGCGCGTAAATGGTTCTGATGTTACCAGCTTTGACCAGTATAATGTGATTGTTGTGGTGAAATCACTGATGTCCAGTGATGTGCAGATGAGAGTGTTGCTCAGTTCTGTGAATGAACTCGAGGAGGTTTGTGAACACACACATCATGTGTCATGTTTCCAGTGTTAGGGTTACATATGAGAATATGAGTTTCAGGGTGATATACAGATGAAGGAACATCAGCCCACAAATACATTGTCGTTGTAAAAGTGTATTTGTATTGGAAAGAATACAGTACTCCTAGAATAAAAACTAAAGCAATGACAAGAATAAAATTGTGTATGCTGTTATTGATTATCCTGTGACTGTCTTATACCTTTTAACAGCATGCATATTTTTGCTTTTTATTCATATAATTGATGTGTGTGTGTGTGTGTTGTGATCCTCCAGTATGTTCATAACGGGCCTCGAATTTGTTGCTTGTGAACAATGAAAGCCTCCAAGTGAACTTAATGCCCACATGGGTTAATGACCCTCCCTGCTGGTGGAAAACACCCTCTCAGACCAGCCCATCATGTGAGATTGGCACAGATACATGACGGACTTTCACTGAGACCAAAGACCCCCCCCCCCCGTGACGGGACACGAGCTCGACTCGCCACGGACACGATACCCCAATATTTACAATAGTACTAGATTATTATGTACTTTACAAAAAACAAATCTTAACATTTAATCTTGAATATTTGGTTACGTTCATGTCAGGATGACTGTACTTGTACCTTTTAGATGATTACAAACAAGAGTTTATGCCGAAGAAGTTTCATTCATTGACCCTTTCATTAACCTTTTGTTTTCTTTATTGAAAGATCAGAAACCAAAAGTTTGACACTGTTAGTATTTGGATAAACCATCTGCTCGTTGAATAACAAAAGCTAGAAAATCTTTTTATAAATCATCGCAATATAAATGTTGTCTTTATTGCATTCAATTATTCATTCACCAATGAATCACTTTATTCATTTATTGCTGCTATCTACTCTATTTATTTGGATATGTGAAAAAGAAGAATTTCACCGTATATGTGCAAATGTATAATGTGTGATAAATAAAGAAAATTATAAATTATAATTATATTTTGCTCATGAAATTTGCACTCCAGACACACACCATTACACATCTACACTCCGTGTGTGTGTACGCAACTTACTTGGCCAATTAACGTGAATTCTGATACATTTTGAAATCCATGAGCAGGACGTCCAGCCAAGAGAAAAGTGAATTGTCTGAGTGACAGTTTATATCCATAAATCTCACACAGCAGGTGAAATGAAAGGCCAGTGTTTCATTTACATGGATAAAAATGTTTCATGTAAATAAGTGCTGTCTCTTGTGGGAAATTCTCCATTGTGTGTGTGTGTGTGAGCATTAGGCTTTGAATACAGGACATTGGCACTGGTATTGTCTGTTCCACTGGCAGATGTGTTTGTTTGTGTCTCTCCTGATGTAATGCAGTTACAGTCCATATTTCACCAGTGCTGTCTCTATTCTGAGGATTTCAAACAGTCACAAAATCACATCCTCAAACACTGAATAAAGTGCACTCGTCTGCTGGTGGAAGTTGTCATTAAGAAGGGGTTTGTTTGTATTCTACACTTTATGCTGAGACATTGGTGGATGTTTACTAGTATGTTTATGTCACTGTCAATAAAATCCAGTGATGTCACAGATGTTTTGTTTGTTTCTCCAGTCTAGTGTCAGAGGTCACGCTTCATCCTCTGTTATATTCTGCTTGTTAGAAGAGAAAACATTCTGTACATAAAAGATGTTTTAGACATTTTGTTGATGAATCTGTGTTTTCTCACAGCTGTTGTGCGGATTAGTCAAGAGAAGGAAACCGCTGTCTTACTGAAATCCGATTGAAGTTTTGCAGCTGAACATCATGAGTCAAAGTCATTCAGGTACGAGTCTCTGTGTCTATTATAACTTATATTTTCCATTTGTTGTGATTTTTAGTTTTACTTCTGGACGCATGCAGCAACTGTCCGCACACCTGTTAAAAAAAAAAAAAAAAAAAGAAAATGTCTGTTGAAAAACAGAAAAGTATTGTCGGATTAAAAACAGATAAAATGTAAAAAAAACAAAACAAAAAAAACAGTAATTGGCTTTACTATAACATCTATTACTGTAATTCTACAAGAAATCTCCCTATAATTCCATGAAATCTTTTACTTGTAACATATATTAATTTTTAAAATAGTCATACACCTCTAAAACACAGAATAATTCTTTAAAAGAATGATAAAGAAAAGATTAAGTACAGATAATTATTATTGTTATTACAAAAAATACTGTAAATCTAAGACCATTTATATATATATAAAACACAAAATAAATCATGTAATTTTACTTTGCAAAAGCCCAGGTTTAAATGAACTGTCAGGAGTGTTTTTTTTTATTTAATTTTATTCAAATACATTAATAAACTCTCAAATCAATTTTCTTTCTCTAAATGTAGGTCAACTGTACTTTTGCATTGTCATTTTTCATTTAAAAAATATAATCTGCAAAAAACGAATCTTATTGAAGCAGGATAAGATTTGTCTGCATAATACTTTAAAGTCAATGAAATAATGAATTTTTTGCAGCAGTTGCCCAAAAAAAAAAAAAATCTTACATAAAGGTTATGCTATAGAATTAACACTTCACGCCTGTAGCAACATTTTGGAAAATAGTTCGCAAAAACAACATTCAAATTCTTTTGTTCAGTATATTACAAGAACTCATTAGCAACGGCTTTAAATGCTTAAGCATATTTTTCACACAACACTTTTGTTGCTTTTTTTCACTGGTTCATAATTTTTTAAAGCTGACAAACCAATCTCTAAAATGTTTTTGCTCTGGGAACAACAGCTTTTGTTGTCTGCCCCTGAAAAAAAAATACTATGGCCTTTTTGCCTCAACATAATATGAATTAAAACATGATATCAAACACACACACACACGTTTTGTTTTTATATAATTTACATAAGTCTACTTTCCATAGACTTACATGGATTTTAAATGGATCTAATGATCATTTCTATCCCCTAACTCTCACAGAAACCTTTTTGCATTTTTACTTTTTCAATAAAACATAATTTAATATGTTATTTCCCTTGTGAGGACCGCTGGGTGGTCCTCACAATGTAGGTGATCTCAGGTTTTACTATAGTATAAACATGTACGCAAACACACACACACACACTCTCATTGATTTTGTTTTGTTAAGAGAACTTTTCAATCACGTGGAATCACAGTCCATGATTGAATCATGTTCAGCCAAACAGTGTGTGAGTGAGTGTGTGAGTGAGTGAGTTTGTGTGTCACACAAACACACACTCACACAAACACACCGTTTGGCTGAACATGATTCAATCATGGACTGTGATTCCACGTGATTGAAAAGTTCTCTTAACAAAACAAAATCAAATTAAACCCAATAAAACGGACCATGTAAAACTAACTTGAATGAATGGTGTCCATTTAACTTGAATCAGTTATGTTCTTCTACACTTAATCAAATCAATCAAATCACTTTTATTGTCACACAGCCATATACACAAGTGCAATAGTGTGTGAAATTCTTGGGTGCAGTTCCGAGCATCATAGTCGTCGTGACAGTGATGAGACATATACCAGTTTACAATAACATCAAATTAACACAACACAATTTAAACATCTGATATACACATAATTACACACAACACGATATACAAATAATAACATACAATGTACAGTATACAATACACACAATATAGAATACACATTAAACAATAAAAATAGTATAGATAGAATGTACAGTAGGTTGTATTGTACTGTATTGACATTCAGGATGTCGGTTGATAGTTGCCAGTGTGTTGTTAAAAGAGAATATAATATAATAATAATATAATTTATGACAGTCCAGTGTGAGATATAAGAGTAATAAAGTGCAGTGCTGATGTATATTGATCATGAGAGATCAAGAGTTCAGAAGTCTGATTGCTTGGGGGAAGAAGCTGTCATGTAGTCGGCTGGTACGGGTCCTGATGCTGCGATACCGCCTGCCTGATGGTAGCAGTGAGAACAGCCCATGGCTCGGGTGGCTGGAGTCTCTGATGATCCTCCGAGCTTTTTTCACACACCGCCTTGTATATATTTCCTGGAGGGAGGGAAGCTCACCTCCGATGATGTGTCTGGCAGTTTGCACCACACTTTTCAGGGCTTTGCGGTTGTGGGTGGTGCTATTGCCGTACCAGGCAGAGATGCAGCCAGTCAGGATGCTCTCTACAGTGCAGGTGTAGAACCGTGTGAGGATGTGGCGGTTCATTCCAAACTTCCTCAGCCGTCTCATGAAGAAGAGGTGCTGATGAGCCGCCTTCACAACGACTTCAGTGTGGACGGACCATGTGAGTTCCTCAGTGATGTGGACACCCAGGAACTTGAAGCTGCTGACTCTCTCCACTGGTGCTCCATTGATGGTGATTGGACTGTGTTCTCTGTCTTTTCTTCTGAAGTCCACCACAAGCTCCTTTGTCTTACTGACGCTGAGGGAGAGGTTGTGCTCCTGACACCAGTGTGTCAGAGTGTGCACCTCCTCTCTGTAGGCTGTTTCATCATTGTCAGTGATCAGACCTACCACCGTCGTATCATCAGCAAACTTAATGATGGCATTGGAGCTGTGTGTTGCCACACAGTCATGTGTGTACAGGGAATACAGCAGTGGGCTGAGAACACAGCCCTGCGGGGCTCCAGTGTTGAGGGTCAGTGATGAGGAGATGTTGCTGCCTATTCTAACCACCTGGCGTCTGCTTGACAGGAAGTCCAGGATCCAGCTGCACAGGGAGCTGTTTAAGCCCAGAGCCCGGAGTTTCTCATCTAGCTTGGAGGGCACTATGGTGTTGAATGCTGAGCTGTAGTCTACAAACAGCATTCTCACATAAGTGTTCCTTTTCTCCAGGTGGGAGAGAGCAGTGTGTATTGTAGATGCAATGGCATCATCAGTGGAGCGGTTGTTGCGGTAAGCAAACTGCAATGGGTCCAGTGATGGAGGCAGCACAGAGCAGATGTAATCTCTGATTAGTCTTTCACAGCATTTGCTGATGATGGGGGTCAGAGCAACAGGACGCCAGTCATTTAAGCAAGTGATTTTGGATTGCTTTGGTACAGGCACAATGGTGGATGTTTTAAAGCATGTGGGGACTACAGACAAAGATAGGGAAAGGTTGAAAATATCCGTAAAAATACCAGCCAGTTGGTTCGCGCACGCTCTGACGTGGCCCAGAATGCCATCTGGACCCGCGGCTTTATGGATATTCACCCGTCGGAAGGATCGGGTTACATCCGCTACAGAGACGGAGAGTGAACTAACCTCTGTAGCTTCGGCCGCGAGAGCTCTCTCCACAAGGGCGGTGTTATTTCCCTCGAAACAAGCATAAAAAGTATTAAGCTCATCGGGAGAGAGGCAGCGGTGTTCACAGCGGAGTTTTTATTCCCTTTGTAGTCCGTGATTATATTAATTCCCTGCCACATACTTCTAGAATCGGTGGTGTTGAACTGTCCTTCAATCTTGTCCCTGTACTGACGTTTTGCTGCTCTGCGTAACTGGCTTGTTTATGCTCCTCCGCGTTCCTGGAATTAAAAGCAGAGGTCCGTGCATCAAGTGCTGCACAAACATCGCTATTTATCCATGGCTTCTGGTTGGGGTAGATCCGTATTGTTTTGCTCGGAACAACATCCTCTACGCACTTTCTGATGAAACACGTTATGCTATCAGCGTAAACCTCGATGTCGTCATCAGAAGCGGACCGGAACATCTCCCAGTCCGCGTGATCAAAACAGTCTTGTAACGCAGAGTCTGATTGGTCCGACCAGCACTGGATCGTTCTGAGGGTGGGTGCTTCCTGTTTCAGTTTCTGCCTGTAAGCGGGCAGAAGCAGAACGGAAGAGTGGTCCAATTTGCCAAATTGTGGGCGGGGGAGGGATTTGTAGCCATCCCGGAAGGGAGAGTAGCAATGGTCCAAAACCCGGTCCCCTCGTGTGTTGAAACTAATGTGCTGGTGATATTTTGGTGCGACTGATTTGAGATTGGCTTTGTTAAAGTCCCCGGTCACAATGAACGCGGCCTCGGGGTGCGCGGTTTCCTGCTCACTTATACTCCCATACAGTTCCTTGAGTGCCCGGTCTGTGGCGGCTTGTGGGGGGATGTACACAGCAGTGATAATGACCGCTGTGAATTCCCTCGGTAGACAGAATGGTTGACATAGAAGCATAAGAAATTCCAGATCAGGAGAGCAGAAAGACTTGATAGAATGAACGTTCCTCCTGATCACACCAGGATTTGTTGATCATAAAACATACACCACCACCTCTAGTTTTACCTGAGAGGTCTTTCGCTCTGTCCGCTCGGAGCATGGAGAACCCCGCGGGTTCAATGGCTGAGTCTGGAATCTCCGCAGACATCCAAGTTTCCGTAAGGCAGATAACGCAGCAGTCCCTCATCTCTCGTTGGAAAGAGATCCGCACTCTCAGCTCGCAGAGCTTGTTGTCCAGAGACTGAATATTTGCCAGTAGAATAGTGGGTAGCGGGGGTCGATTTGCACGACGTCTTACTCTGATGAGAACGCCGGCTCTGTTTCCCCTTTTCCTTCTGCGTTTCCGCGGCCGAGCTGCCCAGACAAAGGGCTCCGCTGGCGTGTTTGTAAACAGCGGGTCGGCATTGAGGAATTTGAAGTCCGGTTTACGGTGTGTAATTGCAGAACCAATGTCCAAAATTGTTTGTCTGTCATAGACAATAAGGCAGACAACATCCAAGACAAAAAACATAAGAATTGTAAACAAAACAAACAAAAAACAGCAATATTGGGTCGGAGCTCGCAACGCAGCAGCCATACTCGGCGCCATCTTGAATCCAATTTAAGCCTTCTTGTCTTGTTTAGCCTACATGTTTATATCACGTTAAATGAAGTTGATTAGATTAAGTTACTAGAACTAGGTATAATGCCAGTTATATATGTCAATTTTATTTTCTCATTCTTCAGTGAGTGTCAAACGAGACTACATGAGGCAGCACACAGTATGAAACTAATCCATTTATTGGAAAAAAGTTCTGAAGTCTGTTATACATACCACATTCAAAGCTTAAGGGAAAAAGCTCAATCGAAAGAATTTGTGTCAGTGTTGATTACCACAAAATTATTTTGACTCGTCCTTCCTTTTCTTTAAGTGAGACACTTACAATGGAAGTAAATGGGGCCAATTTTTGGAGACTTTAAAAACACTGTAAACCCATATAAGTTCTACTAACTTAACAAATTTGAGTCAACTGATTGCTTTTACAAGTATCAAAACTTAAGTCTCAAGTATGATTAACTTTGTTTTTCTCAAACTATAAATTAAAAGAAATGATTTTGGTCCAATCAAAATATACAATTACTAATGTTTATTTAACTCAATTTAAATTTCTGCTAACTTAATATATTTACACAACTTAAAATATAAGTTTTGAAGTCATGAATATGCTTTGTTTTAACTTAATTTAAGCCATGTTAACTTAAACTATATAATTTTAGGTGACTTGAAATGTGCTATTAGTATTACTTAAAATATTTTGCAACTGCGCTTTTTTTTTTTTCCTTAAATTTTGAAACTTTTGCAACTTAAACATAAAAAAAAATAATAAGCAAACTCCATGTGGTAAACACATTTAATATAAAAAGGTAAAATTACTGACAAAACATGAGGCACAATACTGGAAAAAAACAAAAAACATTTGACAGCGACAGGATAAATTGTCTACAGCTGCATTAATGTTGCACATCCTTCAACATTAAACCTTATAAAGACACCTGTCTTTAAAACACTTGGGTAACTCTGATCCAATGCATAAATCAGTCCAAATGTAAAGAGAAATCTGAAAAGCCTGGGCAGGTGGGTGATGACCAGATTATAGTGAATTGCAGCATCTGTGAGTTCTCTGACTGCTGTTAACAGGGCAACTGCTGAATATCTTCTGAATCTTCAGCCATGAAATGCACAAATAGAAAAAAGTGGCAAAATTAAAGAACATTTTATTCAAAACACACACCTACATAAAATAATGGTTCACACAAAAATTATGTCATTATTTACTCACTTGTTCCAGACCTGTATGACTTTATTTCTTCCATGGAAGACAAAAGCTTTGTTTTTCTTTTTTCTTTTCAAGGATAGTTCACCCAAAAATGATTTTTATTCATCAAAAATTATTTACTCACCCTCATGCCATCCCAGATGTGTGTGTGACTTTTCTTCTGCAGAACACAAATGAAGATGGTTATCCATTCTTCAGATACAATTAACAGATCAACAGATCAATATTTAAGTCCTTTTTTATTACAAATCTCCACTTTCACTTTCAGATGTGAAAGTGAAACTAAACAGGCTTTCAGATGTAAATGTGAAAGTGGAGATTTATAGTAATAAAGCACTTAAATATCGATCTGTTTCTCACCCACATTAATTATATCACTTCAGAAGACATGGATTAAACCACTGGAGTCTTATGGATTACTCTTATGCTGCCTTTATGTGCTTTTTGGAGCTTCAAAGTTCTAGTCACCATTCATTTTCCATTGTATGAACCTACAGAGCTGAAATATTCTTAAATATTTGTTTGTGATCTGCAGATGAAAGTCATACACATCTGGGATTGCATGAGTGTGAGTAAATAATGAAAGAATTAAAATTTTTGGGTGAGGTATTCCTTTAAGTTTCAAAAATGGTTAAATGGTTTAGAAATGTGAGTAATTTACCTGAAAGTACATTTTTAATCTGGTGTTAAATGTTGAACATGTTGAATGGGTTATTCAGCCTAAACATTGTGAATTATCAAAAACCCTTCAGTTCTCAACCCGAATTCGAAGCTTTTGTAAGTCTGAAGATGGGAAAGTTTAGGCCCAGACAGAATCTGCTGACATTTTTGGCTCTTTCCAAGCAGATTTTAGATCGTGCTGAGTGACTCCAGCCAGGTCTCCTAAGCAACCAAATTGGCCTGGTTGCTAGGGAGGGTAGAGTCACATGGGGTAACCTCCTCGTGGTCGCTATAATGTGGTTCTCGCTCTCGGTGGGGTGTGTGGTGAGTTGTGTGTGGATGCCGCGGAGAATAGCGTGAAGCCTCCACACGCGCTATGTCTCCGTGGCAACGCGCTCAACAAGCCACGTGATAAGATGCACAGGTTGATGTTCTCGGACACGGAGGCAACTGGGATTCATCCTCCGCCATCCGGATTGAGGCGAGTCACTACGCCACCACGAGGACTTAGAGCGCATTGGGAATTGGGCATTCCAAATTGGGTAAAAAAGGGGTTAAAAAAAAAAATTATAATATATTAGGATAAATTATAAGTAGTTCGTAAGAAAATTCCTAAGTGCAATTCTTTATTTTTGAAAGCTGTTTTCTCCCAATTAGTAATGCCCAATTCCCACTACTTAGTAGGTCCTCGTGGTGGCGCGGTTACTCACCTCAATCCGGGTGGTGGAGGACAAGTCTCAGTTGTCTCCGCTTCTGAGACCGTCAATCCGCGAATATTATCACGTGACTCGTTGTGCATGACACCGCGGAGACTCGCAGCATGTGGAGGCTCATGCTACTCTCCACGATCCACGCACAACTCGCCACACGCCGCATTGAGAGCGAGAACCACTAATCACGACCACGAGGAGGTTACCCCATGTGACTCTACCCTCCCTAGCAACCGGGCCAATTTGGTTGCTTAGGAGACCTGGCTGGAGTCACTCAGCACGCCCTGGATTCAAACTCACAACTCCAGGGGTGATGGTCAGCGTCAATACTCACTGAGCTAACCAGGCCCCCCCTAAGTGAAATTCTTAAATTTTTTAATTTCTCAAATATTTTCTTAAGAACAAAAAGACTTTGACATTGTCTGATCAGCCTGATAATGGAGTTGCCTTGTCTAATATCCTACAACAAATTCAATACTTCAACTGCTAAATTATAACGCTAAATTTATCTATAACCTTTTAAGTAGCAAGCATCTCGTGATTAATTGTTTTGAATGTGAAGTGCGTGAGATGTGTTAGTTTAACGACATCAACCGTCAAAGGAGAATTGACTTGCTGCTGACCATTTGATAACTTTTAATTCGACATGGAGGAAAAGAAAAACTAAAACTTCAGTAGGCGAGCTGGATGTTCTTGAGGAAATTACTGCAAGGAAAAAGTTATTCTTGAAGCTTTAATTATATCACGTCGGAAATTAAGAGGCGGGTAAATGGGAAAGGGTGGCAGAGGCTGTCCCTGCTGTGCCCATCTCCGATAGGGATGTGGATGGGCATGAAAAAGAAAGTCTCCGCTTTCTAATGTTGTAATTATTATGTGTCTATGAACTCTAAATATTGCGGATAGAGCACTATATGCAGCACATCCAATCGGTCGCCACATTAAGAAGCTTCAAAACAACATTTATTGTTTGAATTTGGTGATAACATTTACATGCTTTACAAGCTGAAAATAAAAATATAATTAAACAAAACAGTCAAAAACGTTTTTTGGTGTAAAATCACATTTCTGTGTAAACAGCCCATTGTGACTTCAGACTCATCATGAAAAACCTTTTTTCTTTTAGAATTTAAGACAACTGTGAGGTTATCCTAACTTTAAGATGTTATTTACGGCGATATTTAAATGTTTTTCAAGAATTTGAATGCTTAAGTTTTTTCTTCAGAACAATCTTAAAATAAAAGATAAGAGCTTTCTTAAGAAGTTTATTCGGGAATACAAAATATTCGTATTTTTTTTTTTTTACGTTACAAATTAAGAAGAAAATTGTAGTTAAGAAGAAATTTCTTCTTGAATCTGGCTCCTGCAACTCAACCCAGGTCTGACGGAACCCGAGAACCCAATGGGTTTTGGGCTGGGTTCAGGTCAGTTTTTCAAGTTGGACTTTGGGTTCGGGATTGTATGAATGAAAAATAAACAGGCCTACCGAATTTGTTTCATGCTCTCACTCACAGACATGCGCGAACGGACGAGTTGGGGGCCGTTCACACCGAATGTGTTTTTGTGCGCATCTGTTCCGTTTTCCCTTTGTTTAAACACATGCTGGATGAATGTCTTTGACATTTGCACCGCATCTTGCTTTTTCTTCAGTGTCTCGTGCAGGACCGACACATTTTAAACACCATGTCAAGTTAAAAATAACTTTTCAAAAAAGCCTGTTGAGACACCTGGTATAGCCTCTCTCGCCTAGGGCACCAGAATCATGGCAGAGTTTAGGGTTCCCGTACCTCCAAAATTCCAATTGAACCCCTGAGCGTATGTGTGTTACCAGTGAGAGAAATCTCATCGAACAAAATAATTCAAAGTATTTTACAATTTTCAGCTCATTTTCTTTCTAAATCTTTCAATCCTTCAGTGAAATCAAAATAATAATTCCTCAAAGTGTCATCCTATTTTTCTCTTTAGTCCTCTGATAATAAATCAATATTTCCACTTTGATTTCTACCAACACTGCTGCAGTATTCCTCATGTGAACATGACGGCCATCAGACCCATTCTGTGTGGATTTTCACTGTGTAGCAAACAGACTGTTTTGCCCGTGGATGTACTGATGTGTGTGTGTGGAGGATTTAAAAGGGTATTTTTAGGACTTTTTTTCTGGGGCAGAAAATAGTTCTTGGTAGAACAGAAAACCGCTTCGTTTGAGTGTATGTGAACAGCACTAATGAGGGAAAGAGAAACACCTGCTCAGCACTAGCATCAGTTATAAGACTTTACACATTATACATCAACACCCTTACTAACATTTATCCCACTTAACTGTAACAGAAATATTCATTACAACTGTGGAAGTTGTAGCCAAGAAAACCGCTGATAGCACAGATAGTTGGAAACAAGTCATGGGTATGTACGTACTTGGAATTGGATTAAACTGGAAAATTAGCTGTAATCAAATGATTGATGATCACTTGTGTGTGATATTTTTTATATTATTATCTGCATAATTTTGTTCAACATCTGAAGTACCTTATTTTGTTGTGGATATCCCAATGTAGATACTAAATTTGTACATTTCAGAGAGCTCAATAAAATATTCAAATCATATTTAGGTTGCATTTGAGGGCAAGATTTTTTTAATTGATTGTGTAATATAGGCACATAATATCAGAATATCGATCTCAGGGCCCTGAATCTAATCAAATCAACATCATATCGTGGCAGACTTTGAAGTATCGGCAAATATCGGATCGCAGGCCAAGAGAATTGATATAAGATTGTATCTTGATGAAACGTCCGATTTACACCTGTAGTATCTGTTGGATGCCATTCTGGCAGTGGGCGCATTTATATGCACACCAATTCACTGATGAACTATCAAATATCAGCTTATTAAAAAAAAAAAACAAGAAAACAACATTCACATGAGATGAAATCATGGGGTTATTCTCTGCTTTTAATGTCATCGAAAACAGTGATGGACAACACTTTCACTTGTTGGATAAGCCGATAAGTTCTTTACATGCAACAAAACTTACATTTACATTTATTCATTTAGCAGATGCTTTTATCCAAATCGATTTACAAAACGAGGAAGGTTACAACATGAGCGGTTTATCTTAAGGAGCCAGTGGTATGAAAAGTTTCAATTTAATTAGAAAAGTATTAGACAAGACAGAGATTAGAGTGCAATCCTTTTTATTTAATTTATTATTATTGCTTGGTCAAGTGCCCATGAAAAAGTTGTCGTCTTTAGCAGTTTTTTGAAGACAGAGTGAGTCTGCTTCACGGATTGAGTTGGGAAGGTTGTTCCACCACAGATGTTCAGTGAAGCCGAAAGTCAGAGAAAAAAATCAGACATGTCACAGAGATTTTAAAACAAAATTAAATCCTCAGTATCGAGACACATTTACTGGCTTTAATTGTCTTCAGTCCTTCATTCACTACTTTCACTTTCCCTGCCAATAAACTCACCCTCAGTGAAATGCTTCAGTTGAACTAGGGTCAAGTTCAAGGTCAATGTGCCATAACACATCACTGCGGACGACAGCAGCTGCACAGTCCGTGTCTGTGTGTTTGCTTTGGGATTTGCCTTTTGCATGCCACTTAGGAAACTCTACTCAGATTTCTCATTTTCCTAAGTACAATAAGGCTGATGTTTTGTTTTATTGCCATGTGGTTTTGTGAAGGTGCACTCACTCGATGAAACAGAGCTCTAGTTTCATAGCTGTTGCTGTATGTGGTGATGTAAAGCCACAACTCTCTGATCGAGTCCAACACGTTGGCATGCAAAGTGCTCCATTGAATAACCACAACAGATCAGTTTCAGCCTGTGGACTCCACATACAAGCTAGAAAATGCATTTCACATGCAAAACCCTCCATCCACAAATCTTTACAATTAGGGTTGTGATGATACCAAAAGTTCAGTAGTTGGTACTGATACCAGTAAAATTTCACTATTCTCAAAACCAATTTAAAAACCCCATCAAAAATGGCTAAGATGCTATTGAACACTCTCTTTAGCCTATTAAAATGTTAAATGTCAGTGTTAATAATAAATGAAAACAAATGCATGTTTCCGTCAAGTGTTTCTCAATTAAGTCAGCATTGCTTCAAGTTAATTAGGGCCCAACTGAAATCGGTTTTATTTTCTCCCAAATTCTGTGTTTTACATTTTTTTTTATCTGAATTCCATGTTTTAACGTTAAACTTTAAACGAATGAAAATAAAACAATTACTTTTCAACATATTGCATTTTTTTTGTTTTTTTTGTTGCAAATAAAGATCCTCACAGCATAATTTAAAACATAAATGAAAGCATTGATGAAATAATTTATGCAGTTCAACATCATTCTTGCTTGTATGTTGCTTAACTATTATTATTATTTATTAATCGTTGTTTATTATTGTTGTTATTATTATAGTGAATATAAAATTTTACTATACTGTTGTAATGTATTTCTGTCGCAATTTTTTCAATTTTACACATGTAGTTGAATCAAGCTTTTATTTTAATGTGAATGTTTTTCAGTTTCCGTGTGTTTTAGACGTTAGCTTCACACCGCCGGAAAAGCGATTGGTTATATAGCGCAGTGTGATCATTAAAGCGCAAATGCTGCAATTACTTATATAGTCTGCATGTGCTTCACAATGAATGAGTGCTTTGCTCTGTCATCTACAACATATACAGTGCATTTGATGCTCATAATGTGGAGTTTTAAGTGTATAAGCAGCTTCACACAGAGGGGAACTGGCCCCCACAGTGAGTCTGGTTTCTCTCAAGGTTATTTTTCTCCATTAATCAACATCTTATGGAGTTTTGTGTTCCTTACCACAGTCACCTTCAGCTTGCTCACTGGGGGTCTAAATACAATTATTATTTATTTAATTTCTATACACTTTTTTTTTTTTTTAAACCGTGTGTTCAATAAAGCAGCAGTATTGTGGGTCATTAAGAACAGAATTGAGAAACGCTGCTGTAACTCATTCAGACCAGATTAGTTTTGGGATTTTAAAAAAATATTTGGTTGCAGTAGATGAACTGATTTGGGCTCATGCATTTGTACATCACTTACTGAATGTCAATCAACATTGAACTTCAGTCTCCATTCATCAGCCACCTTGTTATTAGAACTGTACGATAAACTAAATAAAACATCTAGCTAATCCCTCAAAGATAACTAGTCGACACACCAGAAGATCTGAGACAGAGCTGCATCCTTCTAAAAATAGGCACATAAATAGAAAATTAAGTGATGCTGCGCTGGAGCCTCATTAGACAAACATCAAAGCTGTTTCCACATATGTCGAGTCCTCAGATATTTCCCCAAAATAGCACCGTGTGGTGGGAGAAACTGCTAGTTATTCCTCTTCATTTGGATAAAAATCCCAGTTTGTATTTGTTGTGTTGCTGTGATGTTATATAAGTGTGTTGAGCTGGTAAACATGCAGTGAGCAAGTGCAGCGCATCATCAGAGGGTTTATAACACATGTGGTGTGTGTTCTAGGAATACTATCTGTCTCTCTCTCTGCAGTTATTTCTAGTCGTGACAGTCTTTTCATGTTCTCTGTAATGATCATATGCTGTTGCAGCTCATCACTTATATTATGTGTTGCACTCGCATCTCTGCTCTCTTCATTCTGTTTCTGTGTGTTTCTCTGTAAGTCTCAAACACATTCAGTGTTCCTCTAGTTTCCAGCAGATGTTGACCTGCTGTTCCGTTCTACAGATATTATTTCTACAGTTTAAAGATAATTAAACACCTATTTTACACCATATTCCCTCAAATATGCACTATCCATTGTCAGGAACATCACTAGATTTTGGAACTGACACAAGAGGAAATACAGCTTCTGTTCATCTGCCAATCAGACACCGTTATAAGTCGATGCTGGGAACCTCAGGATGACCAAATATGATCTGATTGATCAGCCTGTGATTGTCTTTCCTCTCAGCTATTTACGACATCTGATGATCTCTCTCTCTCTCTCTCTCTCTCTCTCTCTCTCTCTCTCTCTCCCTCTCTCTCTCTCTCTCAGAGTCTCAGATGGGTGAGTCAGTGAAGATGTTGAAGCTGTCAGCGTTTGATCACATTCCTGCAGGTAACACACCTGATGTCTGAGTGCTTTATTTCACAAGCAGGAGCCACTGCAGCTTTCATAATTCAGAAATAAAACGGCAGCAGTCTTGATGTTTTCATTTTATACCAGCACAACTCCTTGATTTAGCACACTGGATTATATGTGACAGATACATATTCATTTGTTGTTTTATATGTTTTATTTGTATGCAGCTCAGCTGTAAACACTTGGAGAATATGAATGTTCAAATAATTGTTGTGCCTCATTTCAAATCACAAACAAGAAAATTATATTCAAACCAAGATAATGCTTTTTTTTTTTCATTTTCTGGTTTACACTTTCACTCTCTTTTATTCCTCTTTCTCTCTTTTTTCACACCTGATGCTCACACACTTTATCTGACCAGTGTCACTGCCTCATTTTCTTTCTCTCACACACACACACACACACACACACACACACACACACATCATCATCATGCAGCTCAAATTCAAAGTCACATTCATCACAGACAGACCAGAGTAGAAACAAAAAAGACATGAAGCGTTCAGACGTTACGTTGACTGACATTTTATGAAGCTTGTATGATATGTTGTGATTGTTTTGGGCTGAATCCATTCGCAACTAACAACATTCTGGAAACCAAAAAGTTTGCTGCCACTGCAGAGAACTCTGGAATAAATGATTCCAGTTGTTTGTCTTTTATTCAGTTGGAGTTTAAATGAACATAGCCAAGTCAATGTGATTTATGTACAGACTTCAGATCAGTGTGGCATTTCATATGAAATACATGATTATAGAATATTTTAGATGTCAATACTGCCTGTTTATAGAAAACATAGGCAGTCCTCCCTGACTAGAGTGCCCCGAATCATCATTTTAAACCTGCAAAATCACTCAAATAATGTTGTTACAATAAACTGTAGCATTATGAATATTCCTTAAACAACCATCCCATAAATAACTGCAGTGATCGATAAATAAAACAGATGGACTATAATAACATGAATTATTCATTTGCTCATCTGTTCGTCTGCTCAAAAACCTATTAAAGCTGTAAACTAGAGCAGTGTGAACACTGTTTTTCAGAGATGTGTATAAGCTGGAAGGAAGAGTTTGTGTGTGTGTGAGTTTCTCAAAGCTTCACTCTCTAAACCGTCTGGATGCACTTGGCAGCACGTTGCCTGTTCCTAACCTATTATTGAGGGCGACGGACGAGTCTAAATGCTGGACAGAGGTTACACAACTAGAATCAACACGCTGCTTATAAACACTTTAAAGCTGCTGCAGAAAAAACCGGCGAGTTTTTTTTTTATCAGCCGTTCTTGAAGTGAAACACTCGTTCTTTATCGCAATAATCTCTATCTCTAATGCAGATAAAGTAATTTACCTCACATAGAGTTGCACAGATGTTCAGGTGCTGCACGTGAGCTGCGACCGTTAGACACCACGCTGTTTTTTTTCTGCAGATCATGAGTAATGGTTCCTTCAAGCCAATCACTGCTCAGAACTCTTGTAAAAAATAATAAATAATGATAATGTTATGACAGGAATGTGACGTTTTGCACAAAGCATTTAAAGCGGAGCGACGATGAACTCAAACATTTCACAGTAGTATGTTGAACGGAGGTTGTCATGGTTACATGTGTGCTTCTCAGTATGTGTGCCTGCAGTGCTCTAGAATATGTCCAAATATTGTCAGTGTTTGTCAATGAGAGTCTGTGCTCTCTGGTTATTGGTTGATTAGTTTACAGCAGTTAGCAGATGTTTATAGTAGGATTAGTCCTATAATTAAATGATTACACTTTAGACTGAATGGCTGCTGGTTTCATGCGTTAACATGTCTGCACTCTCTTGGGCTCGGTAAAGACCAAACTCACCGCTGCATTTTAAATCATTTTGAGTATTGTTTTTTTTTTTTTTTTTACTTTTCCAAAATTTGGAATGCCCCAATTTTCTAAGTCCTTGTGGTGGCGTAGTGATCCACCTCAATCCGGGTGGTGGAGGACGAATCTCAGTTGCCTCCACGTCTGAGACCGTCAATCCACGCATCTTATCACGTGACTTGTTGAGCGCGTTACCACGGAGATGTAGCGCGTGTGGAGGCTTCACGCTATTCTCCGCAGCATCCACGCACAACTCCCCACGTGCCCCACCGAGAGCGAGAACCACATTATAGTGACCACAAGGAGGTTACCCCATGTGAGGCTACCCTCCCTAGCAACCGGGCCAATTTGGTTGCTTAGGAGACCTGCCTGGAGTCACTCGGCACGCCCTGGATTCAAACTCAAGACTCCAGGTTTGGTAGTCAGCGTCTTTACTTTCTGAGCTATCCAGGCCCCCCATTTTGAGGTTTGATTGTACATGCATGAAGTCATTGCAGTAGTCCAGTCTTGATATAACAAGAGCCTTGATGAGGAGTTGTGTAGCATGCTTCGATAGGAAACATCTGATCATCTTCCTAATGTTGTACAAGGCAAATCTGCACGATCATCTTTTTGGATTGTGGATAAACTAATAATTAACTATTTGATAAATAACATAAACAAGCTTTTCTGTATGTAAGACTAACTGGACATATTCATGTCAAGCAGCCGCATTAAAAACTCACAGTGAAACACATGACACTAACCCTTTCGATTTACTCATCTATAATGGTGTGACAAAATACAACATTTGTCTTCAGAGGTGAGCTAAATCTGACTTGACCTCTTCTGGGGATTATTTAGGAATGTCCTCAATTGTAAAAAAAAAAAAAAAAGAAAATTGCAAAAAAAGTTTACTTTTAGAGGATTATAATTGGCTTTATATAAGTAATAACAATATAAGTCTATGAAATGTCCTCATTTAGATAGCTGAGGGAGTGTGTGTTTTTGTGTGTGTGTGTGTGCGTGCGTGCATGCGTGTATGTATAAACATTTGTTCTGGAACACCGTCATGTCATCAGAGAGAGAGAGAGAGAGAGAGAGAGAGAGCGCGAGCGGTCAAGTCAGACTGTTAGCTACAGACAGACCGTGGTGAGAGCAGAACGACACACACACTCATCTGAAGCTTCAGTGTTTGTGGTGAGCTCAACTTTATTCTGTTTGTCAAATTTAACTTTATTCTGTGAAGTTATGATCTGTGTTATTAAGGATCAGCAGTGTCTCCGGCTGTAACAACTATTGCGGTGAATCTGTTGTGTGATGTTGTTGTTGTCTTTATTATGTGGCGGTGTTTGGGCTGGTATTGATACAGATTTCAATTGTATTTGATATAATTCTGATTCAAAAGCTCTTGATTAGATTTCAGTTTAATTCTACTCTTATTCATATGGGTATATTTCAGTTGCATATGAAAGAAATTCTCTCAGCTAATGCTGTTAATTTTACAGGGAGGAACCTTCTAACTTGGTACATTATTCAAATATTAATTTTTGTAAACAAACAACAGTGGCATGTGTTTTTGTTTGTTATTGTCAGAAGATATGTTTGGTAAATTGAGTGAGTTAGTTCAGCTGAACACTTCACAGATATATTTTTACACAGTCACTGAAAATAAGCAGAGTAAAAGATCAATCTTTGGATTATAAGAATTGATAAAAGGATCAGGTTGTGTTTGCTGGTGACATGTTTATTTGGATATAATTTGAGGACAAATGATCAGAAGTGTGCCACATCTTCTGACAACCTCCATTTGGGGATGTCCGCAATTCAAACAATTCATAAATAGTTGTTTTTATTCTAAACGTTTGAAAAGTTGTATTTCAGTCATTGGGTTAGTTGGTAGTCATTATTAACTTAATGGAAAAACAAGGGCTGTCAATCAATAAAACAATTTAATCGAATTACATGGTATGCCAACTAATTAATCAAATTAATAGCATATATAAATATTTGTCTTGGTGACAGAAGCTTCCAGTACAAACAATACAACAACAAGGCAGAGATAATAATAAGCGAATAGAAAATATATATATATATAGAAATGGACAATAAGACTAATATATATTACTGCCACTGCGAGGACGATCAGCTGTCCTTCCTGTCTCCCTTTCTACTGACTCTGAAAAACACCAAAAGAAAGATGCCCAGGGTCCCTGCTCATCTGCGTGAATGTGCCTTAGGCATGCTGCATGGAGGCATGAGGACTGCAGATGTGGCCAGGGCAATAAATTGCAATGTCCGTACTGTGAGATGCCTAAGACAGTGCTACAGGGAGACAGGAAGGACAGCCGATCGTCCTCGCAGTAGCAGACCAAGTGTAACAACACCTGCACAGGATCGGTACATCCGAATATCACACCTGCGGGACAGGTACAGGATGGCAACAACAACTGCCCGAGTTACACCTGGAACGCATAATCCCTCCATCAGTGCTCAGACTGTCCGCAATAGGCTGAGAGAGGCTGGACTGAGGGCTTGTAGGCCTGTTGTAAGGCAGGTCCTTGCCAGACATCACCAGCAACAACGTCGCCTATGGGCACAAACGCACCTTCGCTGGACCAGACAGGACTGGCAAAAAGTGCTCTTCACTGACGAGTCGCGGTTTTGTCTCACCAGGGGTGATGGTCAGACTCGCGTTTATCGTCGAAGGAATGAGCGTTACACCGAGGCCTGTACTCTGGAGCGGGATCGATTTGGAGGTGGAGGGTCCATCATGGTCTGGGGTGGTGTCACAGCATCATCCTGACATGACCCTCCAGCATGACAATGCCACAGAGCTCTGTAGTGCCGGCCACAAGGCAACAGTCAAAAAGGTAGTGGGCTGGGTGAATGGGGTCCAGAGTGATTTTTCCAGCCCTTTTCCTCACTCTGGAAGTGTACAGTTCTTGAAGGGGATGCAAGGGGCAACCAATAATCCGCTCAGCAGTCCGAACTGTCCTTTGTATTCTTCTGATGTCTGATTTCATAGCTGAACCAAACCAGACAGTTATTGAAGTGCAGAGGACAGGCTCAGTGACCGCTGAGTAGAACTGTATCAGCAGCACCTGTGGCAGGTTGAACTTCCTCAACTGGCAAAGGAAGTACAACCTCTGCTGGGCCTTTTTCGCAATGGAGTCAATGTGGGTCTTCCACTTCAGGTCCTGTGAGATGGTAGTGCCCAGGAACCTGAATGACTCCACTGCTGCCACAGTGCTGTTCAGAATGGTGAGAGGGGTCAATGTTGGGGTGTTCCTCCTTAAGTCCACTATCATCTCCACTGTTTTGAGCGTGTTCAGCTCCTGGATGTTTTGACTGCACCAGACAGCCAGCTGTTCAACCTCCCTTCTGTATGCAGACTCTTCATCATCCTGGATGAGGCCGACGACAGTAGTGTTGTCTGCAAACTTCAGGAGCTTGACAGAGGGGTCCTTGGCAGTGCAGTCATTTGTGTACAGGGAGAAGAGTAGTGTGGAGAGCACACATCCCTGGGGGGCACCAGTGCTGATTGTACATGTGCTGGAAGTGAATTTCCCCAGTCTCACTAGCTGCTGTCTGTCTGTCAGAAAGCTGATGATCCACTGACAGATAGAGGTGGGAACAGACAGTTGGGTTAATTTAGTCCAGAGAATTGCTGAGATAATGGTGTTAAAAGCTGAACTAAAATCCACAAAAAGGATCCTTGCATATGTCCCTGGTCTGTCCAGATGTTGCAGGATATGATGCAATCCCATGTTGACTGCATCATCCACAGATCTGTTTGCTCAAAAAGCAAATTGAAGGGGATCTAGAAAGGGTCCAGTGATGTCCTTCAGGTGGGCAAACACCAGTCTCTCAAATGACTTCTTGACCACAGACGTCAGAGCGATTGGGTCTGTAGTCATTAAATCCTGTGAGATTTTTCCGCTTTTCTACTGTTTCATCTGTGTATTATACCACATGCACCCGTTTCTCTCATTATTTTTCTTTCTCTTTTTTCCAATTTCTTTCCACTTGTCGACATTTCGCGTCTAGACTGCGTGCATTCGTTTTCTCCACTTTGTTTTACACGGATTATTGCATCAATCTCAAACATCTGCTGATTAGGAAGCACATCGAACCACATCAATCTCAAACCCTCGCCGCTCAAGAACAACCATAACAACAACAACAACAACAAGCAATTGCGGTAAGTCATGACATCCGCTCATGTTATTGCTTCCTGCATTACATGCCACATCTATACTATACTTCTTCCATCAGCAGTGAGGGATTCACATGTGATAAATGTAAGGAATTAGTCAGGCTGATGAAGAAGTTTGAGTTAGAGACACGCATCCGAACGCTAGTGGAGGTCAGTGAGAAATTGAAGCCGGTAGATACTGTTTCGAATGCGGTAGTACAGCGAGCAACACACACACTTGGTTTCAACTCTAGAGCCCCCGCAAGGGTCATTTGGGTGACATCTCGGCAGCATACTTACTCGGCAAAGTGACACCACTCAGTGTTCCTGTTAGGGTTTCGAATCGATTCTCCCCACTCAGTGATGCACCCACTGAGAATCATGTTGAAAGAGCCCTAATAATTGGTTATTCTATTGTAAGGAACGTGGAAATAGAGACTCCAGCCAACATTGTTAAATACATTTCGAGGGCTTGGGCATCTAACATCAGATCAAATGTACAAGTGCTGTCTAATGCTAAACGTAGATTTTCTAAAATTGTTGTTCATGTCGGCACTAACCATGTCCGGCTTCATCAGTTGGAGATCACTAGAGATAATGTTAAAGAGGTGTGTGAACTTGCATAGATATCAGACACTGTAATAAGCTCTCGACCCCTCCCTGCTCATCGTGGTGATGAGGTTTATAGTAGATTAGTGTCACTGAATGGCTGGATGTCTGAGTGGTGTCTGGAGAATAGCATAGGATTTATAGACAATTGGAAGAGTTTTTGGGGTAGACCTGACCTGCTAAAGAGAAATGGACTCCAACCCTCCAGGGAAGGTGCCGCTCTCCTCTCTAGTAATTTGGCTCATAGTCTTAATAATGATTGTATTTGACTAACTGGGGCCCAGGTCAGGAAGCAGACAAACTGGTTAATCCGAACGTCTGTTAGCTGCCTTGAGACGTCACACAGGTCACATAAACTACAACACATAGAGACTGTATCACCTAGATATCATATAGAGACTGTATCACCTAGATATCACCTATGTCTGTTTCCCGAACTACCAAACACAAACCCCTCACTAAATAATTTGATTAAGGTCAAACTTGAAAAAACAAACAAATAAATTGAAGATAAACATCATATATATTAGCCCAATTTTATCGTCATTACATTGGCTACCTGTTCAATTTCGTATTTAATTTTAAAATTCTGTTAACTACATACAAAGCTTTAAATGGTCTAGCTCCACAGTACTTAAGTGACCTTCTGACACGCTATATTCATCACGTTCATTACGATCGCAAAATTCTGGCCTGTTAATAGTTCCTAGAATATCAAAATCCACAAAAGGAGGTAGATCCTTTTCCTATTTGGCTCTTAAACTATGGAATAGTCTCCCTAACACTGTTCGGGACACAGACACACTCACTCAGTTTAAGTCTAGACTAAAGACTCATCTATTTAGTCAGACATACACCTAATTTTAGGTCTGCCAGAACCAGAAACATCCATCATGATCTATAAATCTGCATAAAATTGGCATCAATGCTAATATTTTTCTATTTGTTTCCCTGTCTCAACCTCGGGATTCATATTCCGAGGTTACCAGAGATGGTCATATCCAGCTCCGTTCCTGCTTGGTGTCAGACTCCACTGCTATGTGTTGCTGAGAGATGACGTCAAACTACAGCCGTTGCCAACCAGACATCACTTCAGTTTTTTTTTACTTCAGTGGATGAATTGATGTCAACTCCAACTATAAGACATGGGATACTTCATATGCCAATGCCTGAACCTTGAACTTATGATAGACCTCACCTAACCTCACCGAAATGACCTGCCGGTTGAACTGCGATGCATCTAATTTATCTTTGCCTGCGTCACCTTTGTCTATTGATGGACTACACTCTTGAAATTGAATACATAGACTATCAATTAATTGCCAACAAAAGCCTTCATCAGCCAACTAACAAAGGACAATTAATCTATGTGAACTTCTGCAGTTAATCCAGGATGGACATCGAAGACATTAGTTATTAATTTTAAAGTTCAAAAAAAATATTTTTATTTATAAAACTCTGGCCCTTAATGCTTGCTTAATTTACAAATTTAAAACCATGACTTGCACTGCACACAAATAACTAATATTGGCATTATATTCAGATGTCACAGTATCTGTGAGCTCGTCCAGGTCTGTGGCTGCAGCCATAAAATCACTCCAATCAGTGCAGTCAAAAGCAGGCTTGTAGTTCCCGCTCTGCTTCATTGGTTCATCTCTTTACAGTCTTTACTACAGGTTTAGCAGATTTTAGATCGTGTCTGTAGTTCGGAAGAAGATGAAGCAGACAGTGATCAGAGAGTCCCAAAGCTGCTCTAGGAACAGAGCGATATGCATCCTTTAATGTGGTGTAGCAGTGATCCAGTGTATTTCTGTCTCTGGTGGGGCATGTGATGTGCTGTCTGTATTTTGGCAGTTCATGGGTGAGGTTAGCTCTGTTAAAATCGCCAAGAATAATAATTGTATTAATTGTATATAATTGTATTGTTGTTCTTTGAAATAACATGAACTAACAATGAACAATTGTATTTTTATTAACTAATATTTAACAAAGATCAATAAATGCTGTAAAAAAATGTTGTTAATTGTTTGTTCATGATACGTAATGCATTAACTAGTATTAACAAATGGAACCTTAATGTAAAGTGTTACCAAAAAGACAATACAAAAAGTGGCTTAAAAATCCAATGTATTGTTTAATACCATATTATTGAACATAATCCATTCACTGGCCTACAGTTTACAGCAATCCATTTTGCATTTGAATTCATCAATCAGTCGAGATTTATTATAAGGGCTTGTTTAAGGATGCATCAATGTACACCTGTGTCAGACAGATACTTTTGGAGCGTCTCTGTTGTGTCACGTCAGTAGTTTTCTAGTTTAATGCGTAGAAAAACACGTCTTGAGATCCCTAAATTCAGATTTGCGCTCCATCAAGCTGTGTTTGAACGCAAGAACGCGTTGGTTTGTTCTCTGTATAAGCTGCACATGGTCTATACAGCTGGAGTTTCACTTACTGCCCCCTGGAGAAAACGCGTGGTACTTCAAGCTTGAATTGCTCAGGAATCTTCCTTATTACGGTCTGAGACAGGATTAATTGCATGCATTTTCTATAACGCATTATTTTTTATATAATTAATTGCACTGAATTAAATCGACAGTCCAAGTAAAAACAATGTCTGTTAGCAACAGTAACGTGTGTGTACATGTGTGGTGTTGTATTTGTCGATCTCCTCTGATGTGTGAATCTTGTATGTGTAGTTGAGTTGAGTTCAGCGCTGCCTGTGCGAGTTCCTCCAGCGGCGATCTCGATGGACCTGCGTGTGGACACGTCACCGGCACTGGACTCGACTCGCTGCGAGCAGCAGGAACTGATGATGCTAAAACACAAGCAGCAGGTGCAGCGGCAGATCCTTATTGCAGAGTTTCAGAGACAACACGAGCAGCTGTCACGACAACACGAGGCCCAGCTACAGGAGCACATGAAGGTCAAAAAGCACAATGCAAACTTATCTGACTGATTAAACACATTGCCTTTTAACCTCCTGAGTGGTCGGCAGCTTTTCATGTGTGTGAATGTTTGTGTGTACAGCATCAGCAGGATCTTCTGGACCTCAAACATCAGCAGGAGCTTCTGGAGCACCAGAGGAAGATGAAGCAGCACCGTCTGGAGCAGGAGATGGAGAAACACCAGCGAGAACAGAAGCTTCAGCTGCTCAAGAACAAAGAGCGTGGGCAGGAGAGTGAGTGTATCTTCATCACGGCACATCATTGAATTCATACATAATCTGGATGTCATGATAACTTCCCCTTTAGATAAAAGTGACAAAATGTGAGTTAATATCAGGCCCAACTGAATCATATGTTGCCAGTAATAACAGAATAATAACACTTTCATGTGGAGAATGTACAAACCATTTCCAACAGTGTTTTCTGTTACTGTAGTTTGCGTTGTCAGCTGTAGTTTTGTCACGGGTCATTACTGGATCTCACAATCATTTTATATTGGGGCTGTAAATGGGCTGTGTACAGTTGGGATCGGCGGGTGTTTATAGAGGTAAACACGGTTGGTATATTCAGTGGTTCTGCTGTAAATTGAGGGTGGCAGTGTCTGTCTCGACCCCTCACTGATGGAGAGAGTGTTCACTGGTTTCAGCTGTTTCACAGCGAGCAGCTTTTCCAAATGAATGTGTGAAAAATGTCATTCTGAACTTCAGGATTGGAACTGAACAAGACTGAGCTGCGACACACATTTGTGTTTTTTGGGTGTTATTCTCTTGAATTCAATCAAATTTTAGGCAGTCTAACGTCAAATGGCCTGTTTATAGAATGTTTAATGTAACACAACACAAAAGTCTACAAATTTTGTCATTCTCATTCTGATAACTAAATCTGAAGAATTAAATAATTTTTTAGAGCAGTTTAATATTTCATAAGGAATATTGTGTGTTTGTTGTGAACAGGTGCCGTGGCCAGTACAGAAGTGAAGATGCGACTGCAGGAGTTTGTTCTGAATAAAAAGAAAGCTCTCGCTCAGCGCAGTCTCAATCACTGCATTGCCAGCAACCCGCGCTACTGGTACAACATCACATGCATCACAGCTTCTGTGGGAAATCTCTTCCTGTATCTGTAGTTAATTGTGTTCAGACCATCCAATACCTCTTTGTGTCTTCAGAGTTTGTGTTGATGGAAATATTACATGTATTTGTAGAGTTTATATGCTCATGTTCATTCTTTCTTAAAGCTCAAAGTGATTCGTTCTCTCTCTGTTTCTGTGACATTGTAACATTTCTGATGAACACAATGTTATTCAGCATAAATAAGCAGCTGCAGTTCAAACACTCATTTCCAGTGTGAATATTGCACTGACTGCAGATTTATCCACAAACATATCAGTCAACAGTAAACTAGATTAGTTTAGTCTGTGTTAATTTGAGGTCACACATCACTGGTCAGGGCAGATAGTGTTTTACACCTTTCTCTCAACTAATGGTGTGTGTTTGAGAGTAATGTTGTGGTGTCGGGACACTCGGATCAATGTTTAGAAAGCGTCACAGTGTTAACATTCTTCATGAAACTCAGCCAACCAATGGATTACTTATAGCTGACTAGACAACAGATGGCATACAAAACTCCAGTGAAATATGTTTTATTATGAATATTTACTGTGATTCAGTGAATGTCTGTGCAAATGTCTCATCATGGTTTCATTGTCCTCTCTCTCTGTTCAGGAAAACTCAGCACAGTTCTTTAGATCAGAGTCCTCCTCCTCAGACGGCCGTCAGTACATACAGTCAGACTGCCATGGGCATCTACGAGTCTAAAGATGACTTTCCTCTTCGCAAAACAGGTACTACAAGCATTAAAACACTAGTATTCTTCAATATATTTGAACAGGATACAGAGAAGAGAAACCTGTGATGCTCCTTACAATGATTGCAACAGAAAATGATCCTCAATTGTATTTTGCTGAAATCACAAGTACTGCAGCTCACCAGCGCATGTCATGTATGGGATGTTGGTGTGCTGCTGGTTGAGCTAGACTATCACCAAACCAACATAAACCAGCCTGAACCAGCATGAAAGTTTCATGAAATAACCTGTTCATGTTGTTTGAGTTTTGGCATTATCTGGCCGTTCAGAACTAATGCTTAACTAACCCTTCAGAAGGCAGAAGGGTTTACCGGACAGCTGCATAGCTCAGCACCGCTCATACAATATAATTATTCACTTAGTGGTGAAGCGGGTGAGATGCTGTTGACTCGAGTGCTGGAGATATGCCACCGTTTACTCTGGCGACCATCACTGCATTCCTGTGCGCGCGTGTGCGTGCGTGTGTTTGTGTGTGTTGCAGACAGATGCGTGTCGGTTGTCGCACACAAATAAGATGAAACTACAATGTCTGTGTGAATATTCACATGATTCTCTCAGCGTTGTCTCTCCTCAATAACACAATTCATTCTCAAAACTTCTTCCAGCTTTTTTCTGCAGTAGTGACGAGTTTGTGGAATTTGTTTATGTTAATGGAGATCCGTTAGTTAGAAGCCTCTTATTTCACAGCCTGTGTGCCTGTACCAGCGTTGCTTCCAGTAACTGCCAAATGAATCAACAGCGCTGCTTTTCTTCATGTAGATTGAAAATCACACACGGAGGAAAATCTACAGCAGAGCGTGTTCACAGCGATGTCTGCTACATGCATTTAATGCAGACTGATGATCACCTTTAATATAAGCATTACAAAATAACTTGCATTATTCTGATTAAACTTGTCTGCTCATTTATTTTTTTCTTTTTTTTTCTTTTTTTTTTTATATCTGTCATACTTTTTTTTTTGAACACAGCTCACAGGATTTTTGACCCATATGTGAATTCTCCAAACGATCTCAGACCCTTTTAAAGTGAATCAAACCGAGACCATTTCGGGAGGTGGTCTGAATACGGTTCGCTTGCAGCCTGCGGTTCGTTTTGCTAAAAACGTGTATTGTGACGGGCTCACTTGATTTTCCCATTCGCCTAATGCCTAACATGTTTGGCCCTAACAGCTTACTGTACACAACTTATGACAACACGCAGAGACGCGACGAGACACTTGGAGATGAGAGAGTAAGTAGATGTTTTACTGAACACAGACACCTGCTCTCATGTTGATTATTCTTGTTAAGGGCATTAAACATATTTAATCTCATAAGTGAAAATGAAGAGCTAATTTTGATATTAATATAGCCCTAATAATAATAATAATCTTCAACATTGTATTAAAAAAAGTGTTCTGGGTTCCACAAAAACAACACGTGTGAAAGCAAAATGGACGGAGACCCTGTAACAGGTGAAGTGAACGAAAAAGAGATCTGAGCCCACATTCAAGATCACAAATAGTGAGTGCAAAGACAACTGGGTCATTTTTCATGTGGTTCACTTTTTGATCCACTTAAAGGGGTCTGAGTTTGGTTCTTTTAAAGAGGACTCAAGTGTGAAAACAACCCAAGAGACACTTAAATTATATCATATGAGAATCATAAGAGTATGTGCTAAAGCATTGTGGAGTGTCTGAAATATTTACATTTTAATCATTTCATTCAAATCTCTCTTTATTCACTCTATTGTAAAGATGCTCTTCAGGGTTATATTTGTAATTCTTCCTCATGTTACTAGAATCTTCTGTCAAGACCTATAGTATTACTAGCATCATCAGGTGTGCCGGCGTCTGTAGATGTCTCGGAGCGTTACCCGCAGTGACCAAACCGTGTCTGTTAATAATTTCTATGTGAAACGATGAAGCACTGTAATAAATGGCACATCTGCTGTCATTCTGTCATTACAGCGTCCGAGCCGAATCTTAAGCTGCGTTCTCGCCTGAAGCAGAAAGTGACAGAGCGACGGAGCAGTCCATTACTGCGGCGGAAGGATGGCCCCATCAACACGCTGAAGAAGCGCTCCCTGGACATGGCAGGTGCTGTTAGAAACACGCATCGCTCATGGACACCTGATATTTTCATGCGGTAAACTCACTCTTCCTCTTATTCTGGCTGTCAGTAGATTCGTCGTGTAGCAGCGCACCTGGTTCAGGGCCCAGTTCCCCTAACAACAGTTCACACGGCAACCTGTGCGAGAATGGTGTCAGTGTGACCATCTCCACATCATCAAAGGAGGTAACACTAGTGTCACGTTTGGAGCAAGACAGTGTCTTAAAGAGTAATGAAAGTCATTCTATAATCTCCTGATGATTGGTTGCGTGTGTTCTCTAGTCGTTTCTAGCTCACCAGTTAGCTGGTCATGATGGTTCAGTCGGTCAACGATCTCTGTATACGTCTCCTTCACTACCCAACATCACACTGGGTCTGCCCGCCTCTGCTGCCAACAATGTGAGTGTCCAACCGCATATACAGTATCACTCATCCACCAATACATGATGCTCTGGACAGATTAACATAAAACCTCAACCAATAAGAGCTCATGAAGAAATATTATTCAGTTATTTAGTCCAGTGCTTATCTATGTGTGTGAGCAGCTGTCCAAATAATGTGTATTTAGCCTTTGTTGTGATTCTGGACTGGTTTTGACCCTGTGTAGTCAGATGACAACTTTATTTTGCTTTTTTTATCTGATGGTTTGGGAATGGTTTCATCTTATGTTTCCTGTGTTCAAGGTGATGTGCACACAGCAGGACAGTGAGCGTTTGTCTATGACCAGTTTATCCATTACCACTCCATTACTGACCAGCTCCATTCCATCATATCTTGGCAATTCTGACACCACAAACTCCCACAATACACTGCTGCAGCACATGGTCCTTCTCGAGCAATCGGCTCCACCCAGTCCTTTAGTAGCTGGTGAGTCCTGCTTGATTCATAAAGACACCATTCAAAGTAAAGATGATGCGGTCAAACCATCTGACTTGTGTAATATTTATTTAGTGTGTACTGGTACATGAAGCCCAGAAGTCTTTCTAGTGTCACTCTGTTTGTCATGGCTGCAAGTCTCATCGCTTCAGAACGAGAGTTTACGGCCTCGCTGAACGTTTCCCAAGCCACTGTCACTGCATTACATAAACATTGAAATGTGTGAACGACCCAGTCTACATCGTATTGTTCTATCAGGACTGAGAGTGCAGAAGAGTCAGGGGTCCCTTCGGTTAATTAGATCAGTGTTCCGATCCGCTCCCAGCAGGAGTCCCGAGCGACAGAACACGGTGTGCTGTGCCGAGTGACGGGGTGAGTGGGGGGGTGGCTGAGCTCGCTCACGCTCCCACAGGAGCAGAACAATAGAGCCGTAATTCCCATAATGGAACACGTAAATGAAACAATGAAGGCACTCAGACGGGTGCAGAGACCGAGAGCGTCCCAAAGTTTTCAGCTGCCAGTGCAGCCATGCGTGGACAGTCGTGACGTCTGTGGAGAACTGGCAATGAATGAGTTCATTTTAACGGTTGTTTTAGTGTCACTGATGCTTTTGGAAACTTTTAGCTGAAATGAGTTTCTTATTACACAAGGATGTTAGCAGTGCTGATATGATTTAAGTGTTAATTCAACATAGAAAGAAAATTAAAAAAACATTGTTTATTAAAAATGGTTTGGATACATCTGCTCTTGGGACGCGGCTAGGGCGTTCACGATTATACAAATTTGCCTGAGGATTAATTGTCAAACAAATAATTGCGATTATTACGATTAATTGTCATTGTCTTTTTTTTTAAGGTGTGCTTTTCCCTGCATGTGTGCTTCATACACCTAAAGAAATAATTTTTCATATTTAACTTCAAATATATAAATCAAATAATAAAAGAGGAATAAAATATGATTTCCTTTTAAGGCTTGAAAAACTTATGAATGACATGAAAAATAAAACAAATTTCAAAATATTTCTTATTAATTAAAATATGTCCCTTTTTGGTCAACTCTTTTAGTTTTGGTCAATTTTACATTTACACTTTTTTTTTTTTATTCATATTTTATAATTTTTTTAATAAAATATAAGCCCACAAGTCTTTATTTGTCAAACCTTTGAGATTTTGTTTCATCATTTTCTCTCTCCACAGAAATAAATTCTCCTCTTTGTCACTGCGTGTCATTAACACATTTGCCATTACACGATCATTTAAAGTGAAAATGGGCTTTGCGTTCAGTATCAAAGTTAATACTTGTTTGTTTATACTTTACATTTATGCATTTGGCAGACGCTTTTATCCAAAGCGACTTACAGTGCCCTTATTACAGGGACAATCCCCCTGGAGCAACCTGGAGTTAAGTGCCTTGCTCAAGGACACAATGGTGGTGTCTGTGGGGGATTGAACCAACAACCTTTTGCTTACCAGTTCAGTGCTTTAGTCCACTACACCACCACCACTCTTTAGCGGGAGTTTGCCGTGAGCCTCTGCTGACAGTACACGCGATGCTCGGATGCGGAGTTCAACTGAATGACACACAAATGCGCCGTTCATGGCATTTATACAGTATATTAACTTAAAATTCCATTATTTGGGCATTAAAATATGATTTGAAATTTGAATGCCCAGTAATCTTGGTTGTCTCAAATAACTGCAATCACACAGTTATTTAATAATCACAACAGGCCTAGATGCGGCACAAATTAAACAAACTTTTTTTTATTATTTTGATGATAAAATCCATCACAAAGCAAGAGATCTTCTGATTTGAAGTCAGTTTAAGATTTCTTATTGCCATGTTTTTAAAATTATGGTTTTGCAGGAGTAGCTCAGACTGATTGGTATAAATGGTGTAACTCTGTCAAGAAGTGGGACGATGCTCATAAAATAGGGACTGTCCCTGTTTTAGCATGACCTCTGGTCTCCATATTGCGTTCAGAAAGCGTGTCTTCTCCTGCAGGTATGGGTGGCGTCCCGCTACAGAAGCTACGGCATCACCGGCCGCTGGGCCGTACGCAGTCGGCTCCTCTTCCTCAGAGCACACAGGCTCTTCAACAGCTGGTGGTTCAACAGCAGCATCAACAGTTCCTGGAGAAACACAAACAACAGTTCCAACAGATGCACATCAACAAGGTGAGAAATCAAACTTTCTCAGTGACCGATCCACCAGCATTTAGTAATCCATTTCATAATGCATTTATTCGTGAAATTGCAGATGGACGATTAAATCCTCGTTTCATTGTATTCATTATCATGACAAAACATTCGCAGTTAGTTGTGAAGCACATGATCCAAAGAACAACACATGATTTTTTTCACGGTCATAGTAGTGTCATGGCAACTGAAAGGAAATAAACCTGTATTAGTTTAAGCAGGATGTGTCACATGTGAGCGCAGTGTGACTCGTACCTTTGGAATCTCAGGTAGATGCTGGACGTAATTCCTATCTTTATTTCACTGCCGTCATTGGTGTGTGAGTGTGTGCGTGAATGGGTGAATGAGTCACAGTCTAGTACAGACCTTTTACCATTACAGTGAATGCTGCGCTGGAAACACAAGGTTGATTTTTATCTGCAGATAAAATCAACAGATGAGGATCTGAGATGGAAGTCCAAAGGTCATGAGTTCAGATAAGGACGACACAAACTGTCCGTGACACTGGAACACAAGCTTTCTTCAAGCGATCTGTTCCTGTTGTTATTGCACTGAAAATTGCTTTGGAGTAAGTGTTGGTTAAATGACCCGCCTTCTCTGCAGTGATTACTGTCTGGAGCTCATATGCTGTAAAGCAGTGTTTCTTAACTCTTTGGTCATGCCCCAAAAGTGGGTCACTGGTTTGTTCGGATTGCCATGGCCTCACCTCCATTGAAAACCTTTCTGTGGCCTTCCCAGGTGGAATTTTGGGGCGCGGAGACAAATTTAATAGTGATATCATGTTCTGTGCTTTATACGTGTTAAATATGTTTCTCGTCTGCAACGCTATATTTTTGCAGTGAGATTGAAGCCTGGTTTCCGTGCGAATATGACACGAGCCATCACGGAGAATTTGTGTCTATGCTCTGCTCAGCAGATGATCTGTCTGCGTTAACCGGGCTTCCCTCAACAATCGCAGCAAAGACCACACAACTGATGCGACCCTTTTGAATTCTAGTGAGAAGTTCTAGTTTAAAGCGCTATGGAGGAAGTCAAACCTCTTAAACAGTAGACACCCCAAGACATCATAACCAGCACTGACAAGGAAAACAGCAACACTGTGCCATGAGCCAAATAAGGTTGTTGTTTTTTTATTACACATAACCCTTATAAAATTTCTTAACAGATATTTTGACAAAAATGTTATAGTTTCATATTAAATAATTAGTGCTGGGAAATTTAACTTTAATTTCTGCGATTTAATAGTTTTTGTTTAATGCAATTTAATGCAGTATCCGTTTTTTTGTTTTGTTTTTTTACTTCCTGAAACTTCACTAATGTTTTCCCCCACTTTCTGTGGCTAAAATTGGCATGTATAAATTTGCAGTACACGCTCAACTCCACATCCTAGCACAGAAACTGATTGTGTGTAGCAGTGCACACTTATTACGAGCAATGCATGTCCCACATATAATAAACCCAGGAGCGGATTTACTGCACTGAGAATGGAAACTTCACCCGCAAACGATGAACCAGATGTGGGAGAGATTCGGGCAAGCTACTTTAACTCTTCACATCGCCCCAAAAACGCTCGCTCACTTTCATCTGAAAAGAGAAAATAATAGTTTGAGATTTTAAACTTCAAGCATTCAATGTTTTATATCTGTGTATATATAGTGTCTTTTAATGCATTGGCATTGTTGACCTCATTGCATTGACCTCATTGGCAGTTCTTTCAAGGTCTCCTGGAGAGGAGAGGTGTCCAAGTCACACCAGCTGACCACTGGTGTTCGTCAGGGATCAGTGCTTGGAACCCTCCTCTTCTCAATCTACACTACATCACTTGGACTGATCATTTAGGCACATGGCTTATCTTACCACTGCTATACGGATGATACACAGCTCTACCTGTCGTTTCAGCCAGACGACCCCACCGTCTCAGCTTGTATTTCTGCCTTCCTCTCGGACATTTCGGCCTGGATGAAGGAACTCCACCTTCAGCTCAACTTTACCAAGACAGAACTCCTAGTGACCCCAGCAAACCCATCTGTTGACCACAACCTCATTATTCATCTTGGTTCAACTACACTAACACCAGCCAGGACAGCCAGGAACCTGGCAGTGGTGGTTGATGACCAGCTTAACATCACTGCTAACATCTTCAAAACCGGGCGGTTGATAAGGTTCGCGTATTACATCATCAGCAAAATCAGACCTTTCCTGCCTGAATATGCTACACAGCTCCTGGTCCCAGCTCTGGTCATTTCAAGACTGGACTACTGTAATGCTTTGTTGGCTGGCCTCCTAGCTAACACAATTGAACCACTGCAGATGGTCCAGAATGCAGCAGTGCATCTGGTCTTCAAATCAACCAAAAAGGGCTCACCTCACCACCATCTTGATTTCACTTCACTGTCTACCTGTAGCTGCCCACATTAAATTCAAAGCTTTGACTCTGGCCTTCAGAACAGCCAATGGAACATACTTTAATTCACTTCTTCAGGTTTATGCTCCAACTCGCTCTCTGCAGTCTATGAACGAGTGACGCCTGGTGGTCCCACGATTTCAGGATTGTTCACTTTCTCTGTTCCTCTGTGGTTGAATGAGCTTTCAACCTCCACACGACCTGCGGAGACCATCTCAACCTTCCAGAACCAGCTGAAAACACATCTATTCCACGAGCACTTAACCAATCCACACTAATTGTACTTACTATTGAACTTAACTTGCACTTACTTTTGTGCTAGCACATATACTACTCCTGCCACCTTGAGAGCTTGGCAGCACAACAGTGTAGATGTTGTTGAACTTTGTATGACAAATTGCTTGCCATGTTCCTCATTTGCAATTCGCTTTGGATAAAAGCATCTGCTAAATGACTAAATGTACTCTTAAGTTTTTCTTTCCAATAAAGTTTGATATGAATTGAATCTGCCCATTTGATCCTATTTTTAAAAAAGTCCACCGGAAAACACCAGAAGATTTTGTCTTTAATGACAGCATGTACACCGATTTTATGGCATGTAAACATATACTTGTATCAAAGATTTATACCTTTAGAAATGTGTCTAACTCTATCTGCCAAAAAAAAATAAAAAATACTGAACATTTTAACTTGCATATATTTAAATAATATAAATGATGAACCAATTTCTTGCGAGTTCTTTGAGACAAAGTATAAAGGAAATATATTTGATCATATTTTTTTAATGTTTGTTATAATAATTCATTACATTTAAATAGTCCTTTTCTAGGCACTCAAAGTGCTCAACATTATGTAGGGGGAAACTGCTCAACCACCACCAGTGTGCAGCTAGGGGTGTAAATCGGACGTTTCATCAAGATACAATCTTATATCAATTCTCTTGGCCTGCGATCTGATATTTGCCGATACTTCAAAGTCTGCCACGATATGATGTTGATTTGATTAGATTCAGGGCCCTGAGATCGATATTCTGATATTATGTGCCTATATTACACAATCAATTAAAAAAATCTTGCCCTCAAATGCAACCTAAATATGATTTGAATATTTTATTGAGCTCTCTGAAATGTACAAATTTAATTCACAGCCCTGTAAATCTATTAAGTAGAATCTGTTAGGGCTCATTTTAATAACAGATGTGGCAGTTGTGGTTTCTAAATGTGTTTAGGCTACTATTTGTTCATAAATACTAATTTATTATTAGCCTATTGTTATTGTTTTTTAGACTAGTTACAATGACCTAACAACAGTAATGAGGAGCCATCTATGGTCTTACCTGTGTTTATATGTCATTGTGCTGTAAATATAAGGACACGTTCATAAAAGCCTTTAAAGTCTGGAACTCCAAAATATAATAGGCTCATATAAATAAATAGACTCTTCAATATATAAAGGGGGGGAGTTGTTGACATCAACAGTAAAAATAAAGTCCCTTGATACATGCCCTTTACTTGAAAATCATGAACAAAACTCTGCAAGATAAAAGAAAATCCCACCCAGGATACATTAAATACAGATTACATTTTTTACTATGTTGGGTCACCACTTGATGTCCAATATAAAATCTGGGTCCTGGAGCAAAACCTGTAAATCAAATACAATAGACAATCTTGTTTGAATGCTCAGTGTTGCTTGTGCAGAATCTGTGTTCAGTTTGATTCGTTCTTTAATCGTTTGGTAAAACTTCAGGGCGCTGCGTGGGTTATCTTTATTTTAACACACACCACTGAACATCAATCTTTCGGCAGCAGAACTCGGGCTGAACGGGGAAAGAGACACTTGTTTGTAAAAGACTATAAAGATGAATCAACACGAGACACTCTCTGACGTCAGTAATGTTCCTCTGCTGTTTGGCCACCACGTTACAGCTGTGTGTTTGATTTGGGATGCGGCAGCTGTTGCCATGATGACAGGATGGTACCAGACTTTAGTTCAGGATGCTTGTTTGTCTCGCCAGCCAAGCACAGATATTTTCAGTGTAAATTGCATGTATTCAGTAACAGTTCAACACACATAAAAGTCTCAAAGACAAAAGTGTATTTCAGTCAGTATTGGCTGTTAAGAGTCATGTTCATGGAGCTGTGTGGCATCTTGGTGATCTCTGTAAAGTGCCAGAAACAAAACATGATGCCCTCTGACCCTAGTCTCTCAAAGGACTTTGACACAGTCACTCAGGATGGTCTGTGACAGTCCTGTCCTCCAAAATACTTTCCTGTCATCAAACAGCTTCTCAAAGGACACACAGATGAGATCAGCTGTACAGACGTCCCTCATCATCAACAGTTTAGTCTCTCTTGTTGCCATAATCTTCAGCATCATTCTAAAGGAAGATCAACATAGATGATGGAAGTTACATCCCATTCAGATCTGATGGTGGTTTAGTCTGCGCTGACTTCAGAACAGATGAACTGAGGAAACACTTCAGCATTAGTGAACTTCTCTGAGGCATACTCAACGTTTGGTCTTTCCCATCAGTCTGCAGAAAACAGAGATTGTCAACTACAACCAAGTACAGTCCACTTTCAATAAACATCAAGAGTGACAGTCCCTGCAACCAATCAGAGTTGTTCTTTTGCCTGCAGCTCATTGGTCACTGTCAGGTTCACAAGAGCCCGCCCACCAACAGCAGAGAAGAGAATAAGGTCATGACCTTTGCAGGAGCTGCTGTCTTGTTGCTGAGATGGTCATGTGCTCAACTTAAAATTTACATTTGGGCCCCCATTAAATATTTGGTTGAATGCACACAAGGTCACACACACAAACATGTTCTGATTTCACACACACTTCTGTAAAAAAGGTTTTATATAAAAAGCGTCTGCTCAGGACTTAAACTGTATTCACATCAGATGTGGTAAAAACAAGGGACCATACTTTACTGTTCTGTTATCTGTGCGTGTTTGTTAGATGTTGAGTAAACCGAGCGAGCGACAGCACCAGATTCACCCGGAGGAAACGGAAGAGGAGCTGCGAGAACAACAGGCCGTCACACAGACACAAGAGATTCACATGAACATCAACATTAAACAAGAACCTCCTGATCTACAAGAGGACGAACAAGAGCTGCTCTTCAAACAGGTGAGAAACAGAGTCCAGATGTGTGCTAAATTATCACTCGATCTAGTACTGTGAAACTGGCAGTGAGAGAGAGAGAGACTGTTTGTTGTTTGTGTTGCCCTCTTGTGGTGGTGGTTGGTAAAAAAACTAATGTGTGTGTGTGTGTGTGTGTGTGTAGCAGGCTCTTCTATTGGAACAGCAGAGAATTCATCAGCTCAAAAACTATCAGGCATCAATGGAGGCGGCTGGTGTGTCAATTACTTTTCCAGGTCACCGCCCTCTTTCCAGGGCCCAGTCATCTCCTGCATCTGCATCGTTCATTAGTATGCAAGAACAACCTTCCAAAACTCATTTCACCACAGGTACATCATGTGTGTGTATAATGTAAATGTATCATTTTGTTGTGGAAAGCATATGTATACACTGATGAGCCAAAACATTATGACCACTCACAGGTGAAGCAAATAACGTTGATCATCTCCTAACAAGGCCGCATGTCAAGGTCTGGGTAGATTAGATGGTAAGTGAACAATCAGTTCTTGTACTCAATGTGTTGAATGGGCAGGAGAAATGGGCAGGGGTAAAGACCTGAGCGACTTTGACAAGGGACAAATTGTTATGGTCAGATGACTGGGTTAGATCATCTCTGAAACGGCTTGTGGGGTGCTCCCGGTCAGCAGTGGTGAGTTCCTACTGACAGTGGTCCGAGGAGGGACAAACCACAAACCGTCGACAGGGTGTTGGGTGCCCAAGGCTCACTGGTGAGCAAGGGCAACGAAGGCTATCCCATCTGGTCCGAACCAACAGAAGGTCTACTGTGGCACGAGTCAAAGAAAATTTTAATGATGCTTATGGGAGGAATGTCACAACACACAGTGCATCGAGTTAATTAAAAGAGGTTGGGGAGGAGCATGTTAATTTTAATCTGACACAGCCCGCGAGTAGGAGTATATAAGCCGCTGCTTACCTGCTTCCTGTGACAACTCTCCTGACATCCCTCCTCCACCCCATCTCCACCTATTCTCTAGATTCATTATTTATCTAAATAAGTCCGGGGGGTAATCTGACCTATGTCTAAAAGCATATATCCGATTCCCCCTGGCTTTTCTTAATGGCATGTCCTTATGAAGCAGACGTGCCTGTAGGAGCTCGCATAAAAACAAGTTTCTCTTGTAGAGGCGGAAATTTTGTACCCACTCTGTCGTTAAATGTTTGGACTTGGTCCCACCACTACTGACTTCTATTTGGAAGGGATTCGTTTTATATGGGGACGTGGGGTACTGTAATAATTTCTTACCAGGGCGTCTCAGTAATTTTAATCCTGTGCGAATTGGTAACATCAGTAATTTTCCCAAACTTTTTCCGGACTGCACGTTACCGCGCCGGTAAATATTAGCGTGTTTACCTACTATATCACGGCCTGTAAAAATAGCCTCTGCTAATATTAATCCTGTGCGAATTGAAATGTTAATAAAAATCTGCACTTTCCAGCACTTTTTGCCTACTTTTGAAAATACAATCAAAAGATCAGATCTGTGCATTAAGCTTTGCAGTTTAAACACAACTATAGAAACAGCCCAAAGTTCGGTTATTGGAGTAAAAAAAAAGTCAGTCTCACTAAAAGCTAAAATTCGTGAAAAAAGAAATGTTGGCAGGACTAGTGCAGAATAATATTTTATTGTTATTTCTTTAAAAAAATAAGAATTGAAAGAATTGTGTTAAAAAATATGATTCATTTCAGTTTAAAATTTTTTGTAGAAAATGTATGAAACCAATTTGGACAAAGATTGTTGTGTTTAAAGTGTTTTAAAATAGATTTTTAAAATATTTCTCATTTTAACACCTTGGACTACCTTATTTGTCAGTGACCCATATGTATTAGACCCTCCCCAAAAAATTTTACATATCGTCCATTGCTTGTAGAGTCCATGTCTTGGCGGGTCAAAGCTGTTTTGGTGGCACACGGAGGACTGACATCATATTAGGCAGGTGGTCATAATGTTTTGGCTCATCAGTTTATATATTTTATAAGTTAATAATGTGTATTTGCTGCTGTCATAATGTATGTGTCTGCTGAGTCTGGAATTGTGAATCATCATATATGTGATACGTATGTTTGTGTGTTTGTTGTGTGTTTGTGTAGGTCTGGTTTATGACACACTCATGCAGAAGCACCAATGCATGTGCGGCAACACAAACACACACCCGGAACATGCCGGTCGCATTCAAAGCATCTGGTCTCGACTGCAGGAGACGGGGCTGCGCAGTCAGTGTGAGGTGTGATTAATTTGATATGTAAAAAAATCATCAGTGTGAACTGTGTATGATGTAATAATAGAGCTACATGTGACACTTGTTGAATCAGCAGAGGGCACTATTGCTCAATGTCTCTCTCACTGTCTGTCTGTCTGTCTGTCTGTCAGTGCATTCGTGGAAGAAAAGCTTCATTAGAGGATCTACAGACAGTTCATTCTGAAGCTCATGTGATGCTGTACGGAACAAACCCACTACGACAAAAACTAGACAGTAAGACATTTATTATCACTAACTCCTACAGATCAATATATACTAATATAATGTTCAGATAACATTACACATGATCGGTAGACAGACGGACAGTTGGATGGATGTTCACTCTTGTGTAGTACTGTTTAAGAATAATAACGTCATTCTCTCTCTCAGGTTCTATCATGTCAATGTTCGTGCGGTTGCCATGTGGCGGTATCGGGGTGAGTATAACGGATGACGTGTCTGTCGTTTGCGCAGCATGTGAGCTGTGACAAGTTCAATTATTCATTTATTTCTGATGTATTTGATGTGATGCAGGTGGACAGCGACACGATCTGGAATGAAGTTCACTCGTCAAGCGCCGCACGTTTAGCCGTCGGTTCTGTAGTCGAGCTTGTGTTCAAAGTGGCAACAGGAGAGCTGAAGGTTGCTGTCTGATCTGTTTCATCTCATCATGTGATTCACTCTTCATGTCTAAATGTTGAGCTGTTTTTTCTTTTCTTTTCAGAACGGCTTCGCTGTGGTTCGGCCGCCAGGACATCACGCAGAGGAGAGCACACCGATGTGAGATGCATCTCTGTTATTAATCTGTCACTCTCATGAATAAACATCAATAAACAATAAACCCTGATGCTCTCGTCCAATCACAGGGGCTTCTGTTACTTTAACTCTGTTGCCATAGCAGCTAAACTCCTGCAACAACGACTCAACGTCCGCAGAATTCTCATTGTTGATTGGGTGAGTTTGTTGAAGAATTACGTTACATCAATTTATTTTCTCACCACAACGTTTTACTGAATCCTCTTGATGAAATTACGTTCACAGGATGTTCATCATGGCAACGGAACTCAACAAGCGTTCTACGATGATCCAAATGTTCTTTACATTTCACTTCATCGTTATGACGATGGCAATTTCTTCCCGGGCAGCGGAGCTCCTGAAGAGGTAAAACTGTAAGGATGACATCATCAAGTGGACTGTTTATTTTTCTGACTGGTGTCAAGTCATATTTATTACAATATACATAATTTCAAAGCATCTTTACAGAAGGTCATCATGTTTTAATGTGGTCAGTGAACAAGTGTGACTCTGACCTTCATCAGGTGGGCAGCGGCTCAGGTGTCGGATTCAATGTCAATGTGGCGTTTACTGGCGGTCTGGAGCCACCGATGGGTGACGCAGAATATCTCGCTGCCTTCAGGTAAAACTCATTAAAGTTTTATAATGTCGTCATTTATTCACCCTCATATTGTTCCAAAATCACATGACTTTATTTTGTGGAGAATGAGAGCAGCGTGAACATTCTGCTAAACATCTCTTTTTGTGTTCCACAGAAGAGAGAGAGTCATACAGGTTTGAAACATGAGGATGAGTAAATGATGACAGAATTTCATATTTGGGTGAATTATTCCTTTAAGGACTCTCTGCCGTCAGTCAGTGTGTTCATTTGCAGAAGTTCATCAGATTTGTTCATTAACTGCTCAGATTTCAGATCTCATCATTTTCCTTTTTTTGCTACAGGAGGTGACACACACACACACACACACACACACACGATTAATTGTCGAGCTCTTGTGTGCAGCTGTAGGTGGAAATATTGATTTAACCCTCCAGCAGATCAGATGAGAAATCACAAACACAGCAAAACATTCTTCATCATCACATTTCACATGTCCAGTATCACATCACATCACCATCACATGTGCTGTACAAGACTGTGATTGATTGTTGTGATCGTTTTGATCAGGATTGATTTCAGTTTGAAGATAAAATATTAATGTTCATTTTTTCTCGAGGCAGATTCTGCTGATCAGCGGCTTCATTATTCTTACAAAAGTAAATTAAAATATAATTGGACAGAATATTGTTTCTTCTCTCAGGACAGTTTGTCAAGAAATAATGAGACACTCTTCATGTGTGAATATGAAATGAAAGAGAAATTCACCACATGAATATCTGTGTAATTTAAACAATCTTTCTGGCCATGACAGAAAAACTGAATTTGTTCCAGACCCGATCTGACGGCAAAAACGTAATTAAAGTGACGAGATTGTGTGCAGTCTTTCATGTTTGTTGCGTTTTTTTCAGATGAAGACGATTGATGATTAATTGATGTTTTAATGATGATTAAATGATCTTAAACTCTAAATCAGTTTAGTTAGAAACACTTCAGCATCTGCTGGTGTGTTAAAAAGAATCTTAACATTAAATCTGTTGTATATTAAAAATCAACGATTACGAGAATAAAGTCATAATATTTTGAGAGTCAAAATTATGAGAATATAAAATATTCTGAGAGTAAATCATGTGGATTGAGGAAAATAATAATGTGATGTGGTAGACAACAGCAAAGTGAAGCGTCTTGGGTATTTAAATGAAGTCATTGTCATTCTTTTCAGCGCAAACATGCTTCATTTCTATGTAAATTAGGCTCATTGTAGATTACACTTCATTCACAAATATTGCCTACCACAATTTAGATCGGCCTATTACTGCAAATAAAAGTATTAAAATGTAGTAAAAGTTTTTTTTTTTTTTTTTTTTTTGAAGAGATGTTGTGAACATTTTCCACCCATCAGATCAGCAGTAATTCATCAAACACTAATGATGGAGATGAGCTTTATAGCTTCATATATCCAGATGTGCTGATTTCGGTGTCTGGATCACAGTGGACATAAACAGTCCAGACACATATGATGGTCTGTGGCATCCTCCACTGATAGCAGCCTTTGTGCTGTTGGCTGATCTGCATAATTCCTTTAGTGAATGGGGCACTAAACCAGCGCAGAGAGCACGTTTACAGGGCGCAGTTCATTCCGTGTGATATAGAAATCCTTATTCTTTTGCTGCATCAACACAGTTATTATTAGTTATTATCAGTATCCGGACACTGCAGCGGTTATGTAGGAAATTGAGTTTATTCAGGAGAAGGCTACAAGTGCCTGTACTGTAACCAGATGATCTATTTACATTTACATGGGTCTATTCACCTTATGCGCCAGAGAAAATAGCACACAGCCATCTTTAAAATTGTGTCTCTGAACTTCCGTTGTAGCGGTTCTATATAGATATCTATGGTGTTGATGTCAAAGTGTAATTAGCTAGCGAAGTGGATTTACAGGTTATAGAGTTAAAAAGCTATCATGAGTATTTTAAAGTGTTCAGGGGATGTCATAACAACTGGAAACAGAGCGGAGAGATTTTAAAACAAGATCTTCACACTGTGGATATACTGATATTCTTCTGTGCTCATGAAACTTTGAGAGACAACACAAAGTCATTAAAATATCTCTGTAAGTCACCTCTGACCATCTTTGAGTCATTCACCCATCGTGTTATTGTTTAGACTATTGAATGTTAAACCGGGGTGGGAGAGTGGTGCTATTAGATTTATACACACACACACACACAAATGTGAAAGTGAACATTTTATTTCCGTTTAGCTGTCCGAATGTGATCTGCCAGGTCCAATTTACCTTCGTGTGTATTGGAAAAACACATTTACAGTGACGGAAAAAACACCTCACGAGCATTTTCACATAGTAAAGGGGTGATGGAGACTCACACCATCAACTCTTAAAAATACTTTCTGTGCTCACACACACAATCCATTTTGATCGACTCTTCTCAGTAGCTTTAATACTAACAGGAAGTTAGATGACAAAACACAGAAGGGTGGAGCGCTGAAAAGGGGCAGGGCTGAATAAGGTGAATAGTTCAGTACTGATGTCCATTTTAATCCTGTTCTTTGTGCAACTGTTCAGGTCCCAGCCAAAGAAACAAAACTTTAGGCTACATGAGAGCCCCTTATTATGATGCACATAATCTGCATTCATGGAATATGCATTTCAGTTGCATTACTTTCATTAATCTCTATGAATTGGAGAACTAATACATTTGAAACCTGCCTTAATAAAGCCATCATTATTTCTGTGATTTAAATTCTGTAATAGTTAATACATTTCAGCGCCTTGACAGGGTTACAGACAACTTCCGTGTTTGTTAGTATTTCCACGTTATTTAAATTTTGAGAAGAAAAACTCCTGGACATATTTGCCAAAGTTCTGGACAGCTCCCGTAACATAAGTTCTACATTAACGAGCGATCTGCGTGCTAGTTTGAGAAACAGTCGTTACTCCATCTTAAAATAATGAGCAACGTTAGTTAAAATGATCATAAATGCTTAAGTTGCGACATTATAGGGAAACGCAGACATGGTCCGTTAGTTTTTGTCTTTCAACAATACTACAACTGAGGGGATGTTACCACATTCACTGAGAATGAATCGTGCCCTTTAAATGCGCTGTTACCACGCCGCAGATCACTGTATTTGACCCTGTCTGGACTGTACATGTCCACTGTGATCCAGACACCTAAATCATCTCTTACATTGAGATGCGCATCTGGATAGGCTATCGTTCAGGTTATAATACTCTCCTCCATCATTTGATCCGTGTTTGATGAATTACTGTTGATAAGATGGTTGGAAATGTTCACAAACTAAAAAATAATAAAATATTTTATTCTCTGAATTTTGTGTTTATTCTTGAAATCTTCAATTTTTTTATTTTTTTTTTTTACATGGCACTAAAACGATGTAGTATTTGTAGCTACAGAAACAAACACACACACTTATGCATTCCCTTGACTTTCCACTTTACTATTACTGCAGTTATACTTGTCAATCATATGCACATCTGCATCACTGCATCATTGAATCTCTCATATTTCCTCCTGACCTTAAATTCTCAAACAGCAAAGTGTTTCTGTGCAGCAGTTTGTTTCGATAGAGGAACAGCAGTGTGTTTACACCAGCGATCGATATTCTGAAAACTCATTTATGCGTTTAAATGTTTGATGTTGCAGGACAGTGGTGATGCCGATCGCTGACGAGTTTGCACCAGATATCGTGCTGGTTTCTGCAGGTTTTGATGCGGTTGATGGACATCCTCCTCCGCTGGGAGGTTATAAACTCACCTCCAGATGTAAGCGCCGTCTCTTTAATCGCTCATGACACAAACGGGTTAATCTTCTGTGTAATGATGATCATTTGATGCTCATTGTACTCTCTTAAAACACATCTTTATTGTGGCAGGTTTAGGTCACCTAACTAAGCAGCTGATGGGGTTAGCGGGAGGTCATGTGGTGCTGGCGCTAGAGGGAGGTCATGACCTCAGAGCCATATGTGACGCATCAGAGGCGTGTGTGTCTGCACTGTTGGACATCGAGGTGAGATGCAAATTTCCCATCATGCTTTGATGTCAGAATGGATTTGTATGACTTTCTGTTGGGTTTTTGTTTTTTCTTCAGATGCTTCTAAGTAAATTAGTAATTTGTGTGTTAAACAGCTGGAGCCGCTGTCAGCAGAGCTCTTGAAACAGAGACCCAATGAAAACGCTGTGAACACTATAGAGAAAGTTCTAGAAATTCACAGTGAGTCTTTATTGATTTATAATGTCTGAATATAAATCCTTTAATTTTGGTTTTACAGGAACATTCTAAACTCTATTAAAAAAAAAACCAATCATATTTACAGTAATGCATTTACAATGTAAGTCTATGGAGCTAGACACTGAAATTATAAAACTAGAGTGATAGAATCTCTTATTAACCCCATCTGTGTGAAGTTTTGTTCAATATTTCCATCTCATTGAATAACTTTTGCATGAGAAATACTGTACAGCATGGACAAATGCAGTTTACAGTAAGTTTAATCCATAGAAGTTATATTGAATCGAGATCCACCTCATCATTCAGTCAAACTAGTGTTCATTTGTCCTGTTCTCTGTGTGTTTGATCAGGTCAGTACTGGAGATCTGTGCAACGTTTCAAGTCCAGCGTGAACCGCTCACTAACTGAAGCACAGAGGGGCGATTCTGAAGAGAACGAGACTGTGACGGCGATGGCATCTTTATCTGTCACTGTGCTGGAGAAACGGTACGGATGTGTTTCCAACTTCACTTTCATCTTTTCTTTAGCTCTCACACAATATGTGCTGCGTTTGTTTTATTTCTTCAGAACGGAGGATGAACCAATGGAAGAGGAGCCGCCCATGTAGAGGAAGGAGTTTATGAAACCAATGAGCCTTTCAGGGTCTCTGCGTCTATTTGACTTTGTCTTCTCTTGTCTCACGGAGACGCTCGCCGAGGGTGGCGGTGAGCAGAGAGACGTGTTGGTCAGATAGCATTAGCGCTGCCGCCTGCTAGCACTGTGGCCCGACGCAACACGTTCATGCTGTTTTTGGAGATCTCCGTCCTGTTGGCCCTGATACACAAACACAGAGGGCTCGTTCTGACAGATGGACAGATGACTGAAGAAAGAGGGAAAGCATCCAACAAACCGTCTACAGGCTCCAGAAGACTGTAATGTTTAAAGGTGCACTCAGTAATATTTTTCTTCATTCAAAAAGTTTTACCCCTAAAGAAACACATGTATGAAATCATGAAGACTTACATGAGATGAAGACTCCAGTCATATCAGTAACTTTATAAAAGCTGTTATATTCTACATGGGGAGGCCATGTTATGATCACATGACCAGACATGCTACTAGGTGTCAGCGTAAGTCCAAAATAACATGCTTAAAAACCTCCTGAGTGCACCTTTAAAAAGAAAAACGAGATCTTCATACACAGGGTACCGCTGTGACTTGAGCGTTTCTGAGCAAGTGCCTTAAATTGAACTTTACATTCAGACGTGTAACTCCAGTGGAGGGTGTTTGGAGAGATTTCAGCATGTTTACTTCGACAGCGGTGTCGACTTTTTAGTCTGAAACATACTGTTGAAACATATATATTTTTGTCCTCTAATGAGCTCTACAGACGCTTCAGAATATGGCTGCAAGTGACATCACAGGACTATGTATGAAAAACTATGTAGCTTCATGAAGAAAAACTTCGAGGACGCCATTGATTTTCAGAGTGATTCATCGACTCGCATGCGCTTTTCAAGAAAAATCTACAAAACTGGAATGTGGAAATAATGGTGAAATATGAAATGAGTTTGCATCATGTGTTGCACCTTTTTCTAACCAAGTCTTGTAAATTGTTTTACATGTGGATTACAAGAACACAATTGTACTTTAATGGTTTTGCCTTTTGGATTTTTACATGGGAAAGAGTTGAGAGATGCTGCCGTACCAAATCAACTCGTGCACTACAATCTGTGTAAAAATGAAACTGATGTTGGTGACCCCTACGCATGAAGCGGGATTAATACAGTATGCATGTTGAAATTTGTTTTCATTTTATTTGCAATAAAGTCTAAATTAACCTTGAGCTTCATCTCACCTCAAACACTTCAGTTAGTTTCTTTGCAACTAATAAATAAACACTCAAATTTCTAGTTCAGTTACTCATTATTTAGTGAGGTTTTATCTTTTGGAGTCATTCCTGTACTGATATTGCAGATATTTGTATTTTCCCTGGTGGATTGGATTTCACTGTTATATTTAATACTACATACTTAGACTTTTATTGGGCTGTTCACATTTTTTCTACCATCATCACAAAGACCGTTTGTGTACATAATTTTCTGTTCATAGTCAATTTATGAAATAAAATATAGATATGAAACTCATTTGTGTGACTAAACATCATTTACATCTATTTATACAATTACACATTTTGCTATAATTAGTGCCACTGATACACAAAACTTTGGTTTATTTAGAACATTAGACTCACCTGTTTCAACAGAATAATCTGTACACAAAGTAAAAAACACATTTTTTAAATATTTGTGCCTTTAATGCCAGTCTGTGCTCCTTCATTCACTGTCAGTTCTTTAGAGATGATGGTTAATCTGCTTCTTTAAAGGTGCACTTAGTAATTTTTTCCTCATTAAAACAGTTGACCTAAAGACTTGAATTGTAATTTTACAATTAAAATGAAACCTCCAGTCATATCAGTGACATTATGAAATCTGTTATATTCTACATGGAGAGGGTCCACACATGGGGGTGGCCATGTTATGAAAATAATTAACTATACTGCAAATTAAAGGTTCTTTTGAATTCAGTCATACCACCATATCACTAGGTGGCGACAGTGAGGAGAAATTCAATGAACGTGAAGAGGAGAAGTTGGCGGTATGCTAAGCTAATAGGCTAACGATTAGCTTGTAAGCTAACTGGAGATAAATTGATAAACGTTTATCTTACCATTTATGTTTTTTTATTATTGAACAAGCAGAAATTGTACAAACACCTTCAGGAGTAAAGAGCACTTCCACAAGTTCAGTTTACCATTTATATCTTCCGTTAAATATATGTGACATAAGTTATTTTGTGTCATATTTAAAGAGTTAAGAGAAACTGAATTATACAGTGATTGCATAGGATTTTAAAAGTTCTTGTAGCCAATAGAATCACTTGATGATCCAAGGGGGGCGTTACATGTAGTGGGTGTTCATTGCAGTCTTGCGGGACACAGACAGATACACGTGTTATTGGACACTTTCACTGATTGATTAAAGTTATCATGGCTGACTGTGAATACTACATTTCTACAATGGCATCTGAAACTGAAAACTATTAAAATGATTCTGGCCGCTAGGTGTCACAAAGACAAAAGTTACTGAGTGCACCTTTAAAGTTCAGTCATTGTTTTGCACAGACACGGTCGTCCATTTATTCTCCACAGAAAACATGTCACTTATGCAGAACTGCAGCTCATCACTGAAGAACTCTGGACACGAGTTTAAGCATTTGAACGTTACAAAGTTTGTTGGATCAAAGCGTTGAGATGATTTTGTGTTCAGTGATTTCTGTGTCTGACGTTCTGATGATCTGAAGTTCATTGATCCTTTTGATATTTTACTTAAGTTTTCTTTAATTAGGACGAAATCACAGATCTTTATTAAGCCAAAAGACTTTCCACATCCGTTTCATTTATTTACTTTTACATTTATTCATTTGGCAGACGCTTTTATCCAATGCGACTTACAAAAGAGGAAAACATAAGCGAATCATCTTAGGAGACAGTGGTATGAAAAGTGCTGTATTACAAAGTTTCACTAACATCAGAATAATATTCAAAAACAGATTAAAGTGCAACAGGAATTTTGTTTTATTTTTATTATTTTTGTTTTTTTTAAATGACTGGTTAAGTGCTCATGGAAAAGATGTGTTTTTAGTTGTTTTTTTGAAGACATAAAAGTTTCAGATTATAATAATAATGATTTTAGCTGTTTGAATGCTGTTAAACATGTTAAATGTCCAGCAGCTCATTGGTTTATTATTTATCTGATGTAAATGTTCATACAAACTCTAATGCCCTTAACTGGAATAACACACATGAAGAGTTCAGGACAATAAGTCACATTTAGAGACAATGAAATTATCAAACTCCCCAAAAGGTCAAATACATGTGAGATGGAAAGAAACTGTGAGAACTGAATCCTCAATGATGCGGAACTGTTTCTAAAGTGAAATCACAACATTAATAGATCATTTAGTGTACAGCTCTGTATCTGGAGTAATGTATATGCAAACCAGTGGTGTTTCTCTGAGGTAAGGGAGGCAGTATGAGAAAAGTAATCAACTGTACATAAATAAAAACAAAATATCATGAAATGTGAGCTGAAATCATGTGTATAATAGACATATTTCCAAAGTAACTGTGTAACAGTGACACCAGCAGATAAAGTTTGAGGCAGCGTCTCTTACAACTCCTTTCAGCACATTGAGTTCATAAAGTGTGTCATGAATGTTAAACGAGAACTGCAGAGTACAGGCGAAAAGTCACATGAGGTGAAACGTTCCTTCAACTTTGCACTGATTTGTTTAATATGCCGTCAATCAATCAGTGTGATAGTGAGAAAGAAAAGAAAAAGAAAGCAGAGATGGCGTGTTGAATTACCTGCGTCTCTCATCACCAGTAACATCGCTTTAAATTGGCAGTATGTTAGTTTATGTAGACTTCTCAGTAGCACTGGCTTTTCCGTTGTTGAACAACTGTTTAAATGAGGTCCATTGACATCTCATGAGTGTCTATGGGCGAATTCCAATCGAAAGTGCCCTACTCACTCCGCAGGACAGAGATCTAGATGTGGGCACTCTGAAGCGAGCATGGCATTACTATATAAATGTACCCATCATTAACAGTCTTGTGGAAGCTCCTTCGGAAAAAATATTAATTTGCTTTCATTTGGAACGACACTTTGAGTGGCATCCCCTTCCCGCAGTGCCCTTCAAAGGTGCAGAAATGTGTGTTTCCGTGTGTGTCTGTGTGTGTGAGAGTGTGTGTGTCTGTGAGTGTGTGTGTGTGAGTGAGAGAGAGCGAGAGAGAGAGAGAGAGAGAGTAGTTTCCACAGGAACTGAACTAAATTTATGATATTATAGAAAATGTTTGTCATTCTTATACAATGTACTTAACCAATGTCTTTGTTTTATGTGGTTATTTTGCTGTGGTAGTCTGTAGGGCTTTATGAAATAACTGAAATAATTTGGCGAAGTGATATGGAACCGTTATGCAGTCAAGACCTGGAACTACTTCATAGCTGTGCGTTTACTATAAAAATAATTCCACACCTTAGAACATCTGTCAACCAATCAGAATCCAGCATTCAACAGCCCTATGGTATTATAGAAAATAAAACAGTTCCTGTAATATTTCATTTGATCTCATGAGATTGATGATGATGATGAAGCACCAGTGCTCACTGATCAGAGACATTTTAAAGAGTAGAAAGTGCCAATATTCAGAATTGAACACTAAAAACACACTGAAGATTCACATCGGAAACTTAACCTGCTGAAACTCCTGCCGTCTCACATCCATCCGGCTAATAAGTGTCATTATAACACGCTTATAAACAGTCAAATTACTCACTGCTGATCAACTCAATTGAGAGAGTTTTTCTTTCTCTGTGCAACATTCATCCGTCTATTTACTCCAAACAAACAAATCATGTGTGTCAGAGGCGCATTACAGATGAAATTTACAAACACGCCAGCAGCCAATTTAACACCCACACGCTTATTTTACAGCAGCAATTAATGACACACACTGATATCTGGATGTGTAAGAACACCACACACACACACACACACACTCTGTAGGTTGTGAATAGGTTCGTGAAGAACTATTCCAGCTCTTAAGTGCTCCATGTATTGCCGTGGCAACAGCAGCATTGCTGGCAAAAGTTCCTCAAACAGCATTCAGCCTCCAAATATTTAACATATGAAACAAAATGTTAAAAATATGCCGATCCTGCGAGTTGTCGAACATCGACCCCTCACACAGGTCATTCTACTCCCAGTAAAAATAAACACAGATCCATTGAGCGGGGCGTGACAGCGGATATCTGAGGGAATATTGATTCGGATCTCTTTCTAAAGCTGAAGGGCATATTCACACAGATATAAACTCTTTGAAAAGAAACTTGTTTTAAATACACAACTGTACAATGAATAATAGTTAGGAAATATATTGTACACTGTTCAGATTTCTCATTTACTAATAAATATTCATTGCTCAATCAAGTGATGGTTTCTCTACTAAACTACAACAGACTGTAGTTACATATAAATGCAAGAAACAGGAGACCGGGGCTAGTTGTCACACTATTTACTCCAGTGATGATTTCTATGTGTTTATTTGTGAAAGTCAATTTATGTATAAACACAAACCTTAAAGTCTTGACTACTAAACTCTATTAAACATTTTCACCATTATTTCCCAGGAACAATAAGATTCAGTTTATTGAATACACATTAAACTTTTGGGGAATGCTTTTTCTAATAAGCTTGTATTCAATAGCAATTAGTTAAAATAGGTTAACAAGAACTTACAATTAATACTTTTACAGCAATTATTAATCTTTTTTATTTTAATTTCTACATATACAGTGCATTCAGAAAGTATTCAGACCCTTTATTTTTTTCACATTTTGTTATGTTGCAGCTTTATGCTTTAAAAAATTCACATCAATCTAAACTTCATACCCCATAATGACAAAGCAAAAACCAGATTTTTGATAACTTTGCAAATGTATTAAAAATAAAAAACTGAAATATGTTATTTATTTACATTTATTTAATTATTGCTCAATTGGGCAGTTTTAACTGTTCATGAGATGGATATTTTGAGGGAAAAAATTGTTAGCATGTTAACTGTTAACAATCTATTAGCATTCCTTTAGGATTTTATTGTCCTTTTTAAAAATGATGCCTGCAATAAAGAGCCATATATGATGATTTTTTCTCGTACTTTTATTACCATAGAAGAATAAACAGCTAAAAAGGAATGGGTGTACATGCAGTGAAAATCAGACCAGTGCCACGCAGACTGTCCACCACCGTAGAGGTCAAGGTAGAGGAGGAATATTCTTCAAATATAAATTCAGCATCTTGGTTTATTAAAATGTACTGCCTGTTTCTTGGACTGACAGGTCTTGGTCTGGTCTTGACTACACCTCTGAAAAAAACTGTAAAACGGTTTTGAACAAGGTGTTTCAAACCAACGTACAAAACTTGACTAAAAAATCTTAAAGTAAAGTCAGTCGTACACGGTGCGATTTCTGACACTCGGGAGGTCGTGACCCCTGCACACATTACGAGTCAGTTTTTCTGATAATCGTACAGATGCAGTGGTATACAACACAACTTTACCACCTTCGAATTCCAAAGCAATCGCATGGATTTTTGCACTATTTATCATTATAAGACATAAAGCCAGAGGAGGACATTGCTTTAACTCCTTGTAGATTGCGATTTAGAAATAAAAAAGACTGGCATGGCCAGGGGCTGCATTAGCTGAAAACTCATCCGCCGGTATATATGGATAATTATTACAAATGTTGCCCAACATTTGACAGATTCAGTTTTCGAAGGGAGGCTGTGTGATCATCAGTCATAACGACAGTGTGCTGCTGCTGTCAGTTACTGCATGATAATAAAGTGCACAAAATGAAAAAGATTCAAAAGAAAGTGCAGAAAAGTGCACCGTTTCTGTCGGTTATACTTGGATTTAATCTAAGCGCAAACATGACATTTAGTGCAGAATTCAGAGTTATTTTAGTGGAGGAAATATCTCTCACATATCCACTATCATGAATACACAATTAAAACAGATGCTATACCCAAGAGTGCAAAAACAGGGGTATGCAATATATGCAACGCAGGGGGGCGCCACACGAGGGGAGCCACCAAAATCATACTTTTTAAATCTCCTATAATACCTGACAATTAACCAAAAGCACAATTTTAAACAATAATAATGTCTTTTATGTAACTTTTATTTTATTTTATTTAACTTTAAATTTTCTTAGTATTTTAAATGGGTTCATATATGCATTTATTATTTTTTTATCAAGTACCTTCATAGCCACTGCTCACTCTCTTGTCTACTGACGTTGCTCTGACTGTCACATGACAAAAATGGTTAGGGAGGGAATGTGTTCTGGGGCACATCACTGAAAATCTTGAAGAAAGGGTTGAAGTTAACCAACATGTAACATTGCTGATAGATACAGATTGCCAGCAAATATAAATATCAGTTCATTTCCAAAGATGTTTTCTGTCACAGTTATGCGAAAGGTCGCCATATGTTTGGGAATGGATGTTCAATTGCTTTACATTCAGAGAGAAAAGCTTAAATTAATCATATTGAACAATTAAGCCTCTTCTTTATTTTCTTTTTCTGTTTGGATGAAAAATAACGATAAAATTAAATTAAGAATTTGTTTTAAATAACTAAACGGGTTATTGCTATGTACATGACTGTTCATATAAAAATTTAAAAGTTTGAATTAAATAATTGGCATCACATTAATTTGTAACTTTTATTGAATTCTTTAAAAAAAAGAAATGATTATTTTAATTTATTTTATTTTTGTGAGTGTTCGGAATTATAATATTTGTTCAATTAGGAAGCAGTTTGAAAAGTGTTTTGTTATTAATGGTTCTGTTTTAAGTGTCAAATTTTGTGTCACTTTCACATGATTATTTAATATAAAATTAAAAGTGCTCCAAAGGCAACATAATTTGCCTATGGGTTTTTGCCTATTTATCTGAGTTGTAGTATGTGTGTGTATGTGTGTGTGTGTGTGTAAAAATAAAAACTGATGCATTTAGATCCAAATGTAAGAGCGTGACACAATAATGTCACGGACAGATATTTTTGCATTTTCTGAAGTTAAGAACACACTGACAGAGAAGAGCGCACCCACACCGAACACATCCATAAACGCATAGACGCATCATGACTGAGAGGAAATGTGCCCACTACACATCAGGATGGAACTAAACATTCAAGATTGGGGGTAAAAGTTCAGTCAAAAGGAGGTTGCGTGGCACCATGCGAGGGTCGGACGTATGAACGGCGAGCTCTGCGCACTTTGCTAGTTTTAATTCTTTTTAGGTCATAAACTGGTGATATACGATTCACTCTGACTCTTAACTGTTCTAGGAAGACATTAAAAGACACTTACATGCTCAAGCTGAAGCCCCTGAACAACAAGCCAAAAACCCGGGACTCAGTTTGGACAGAGCGGTGAAAGAGGTTCAGCGTCAACTGTTGAACCTAACGGCAATTCTGACGAAGGTCGTTGCTGACTTGGAGGAGCTTGCTGATCGATCACTGCCATGGAGACGAAATTCTCTGAGATGGTTACAAGAGTGTCAGCTGTTGAGAAGCGGATCGATTATCTGGAGTCATCAGAGGGGGAATTAGCTGCTAATCCACTAGCGACCAAGACGGATTTGAAGTGCGTCTGGGAAAAGTTGGAAGACTTCCAATAAAGATCTCGTGTTACGCAAGGCAAGGAGTAAAGGAAAGCATTTTCTTTTTCCCAGACTTTGCGAATTCGACAAGAGAGAAATGTGATCGATTCAAGGAATCTCTTACATCAACGGAAGGTCGCTTTTGCACTGATATTCCCGGCCAAATTGAGAATAGATACTAAGGATGGCCACAAAATATTTACATGCCCACAGCAAGCGATGTCCTTCATAAAGTCAATGGAATGAGTAAGTCATTGTATGATACTGTCTATGCAGCCGAGTGGGCCTGACTCACTGAACATTCACTTGACTGTCCGAGGAAACTGAGCGCCTTTTTTGTTTCTTTTTGTGCTGGTTCCGCCTAGCAGCTGGAGTTTCTTTTGTGGAGGGTACACACCTTCGGAACAGTTATGTGGATGAATCTACACATTCTTTGTGTTTATTCTGCCTATGGGCTAGAGTTTGTTTTATAGATGATTTTCTGTTGAGTAATTCTGCCTCACAAAATTTGTATAGAAGCACCGGACTTGAGCAATCTGACGGCAAAGTTGTCGCGGGGGCTCTCGTAGGCGTACATGGACTGTTTGAGTTTAGAGGGATGGATGCCAGTTGGCGCTGTCGTGCGCAGGTTTAATGCGCACGTTTTTCTTTTTTCTGTTTGTTTGGTTCAGGGGGGAAGTTTTGGGTTTGATTGTTGCACTAATGTTGAAAGGTGGTCTTTATAATTTTATTTTTAACACAATCTATTTTTTCTAATATGTCAGAATGTCAAATGTTAATATGAGTGGATTGTCTCTCTCCATGTGGAATGTGAATGGGTTGGGGCACCCCATAAAAAGAAGGAAGGTTATTTCTCGTCTTAAACGTAAGAAATATGATATTGCGTTTCTTCCCCGCAGGAAGCTGAAAAATTTGGGAGGATATGGGATGGACATGTTTTCTTTAGTGCTGGCTCAAGTAAGAGCAGGGGAGTCATTATACTGATAAGTAAACATCTACAATTAAAATGTCTCAAACAGATTACATATAAATTAGGAAGAGTCATTATTGTTTTAGCAGAAATTCAGGGGCAAAGGTTGATTTTGGCTAATATTTACGCACCTAACTCTGATGATCAGGGCTTCTTTATAGATCTTGAAGGGATGTTGCAAACCGCTGGCACCCCTCATGATATAATATTGGGAGGAGACTTTAATCTTTTGATGGACTCAGTCCTTGTTCATAGTGAAGCAAAAGTGTGTAAGCCCCCTAGAGCAAAAAAATGTTTTTTCTCCTCGTGGTGGCGTAGTTGCCTCCGCATCTGAGACCGTCAATCAGCTCATCTTATCACCTGGCTTGTTGAGCACGTTACCGTGGAGACATAGCGCGTTTGGAGGCTTCACGCTATTCTCCGCAGCATTCACACACAACTCACCACGCACCCCACCGAGAGCAAGAACCACATTATAGCGACCACGAGGAGGTTACCCCATGTGACTCTACCCTCCCTAGCAACCAGGCCAATTTGGTTGCTTAGGAGACCTGGCTGGAGTCACTCAGCACACCCTGGATTCGAACTCGTGACTCCAGGAGTGGTAGTCAGCGTCTTTACTCACTGAGCTCCCCAGGACCCAGAGCAACATTGACGCTTCACAGGATGTGTAAAAATCTTGGTCTTACAGATATTTGGAAACTTTTGAACCCATCTGGTATGGGACTATTAATTTTTTTCATCAGTCCATAAGATTTTTTCTTGAATAGATTTGTAATTTTTTTTTATATCTAAGTCCTTCATTTCATCTGTTGTTGATTGCTCAATTGAAAACATCTTAGTCTCAGATCACGCCCTGGTAAGTTTAGCAGTGTTGCGACATATGGAGAAACAGAAATCATATAGTTGGCACTTTAATGTATCCCTTTTGCAAAATCCTGAATTCCAACTAATGTTAAAGGCTGAAATCAATGTTTATATGGAAACCAACTGGTCCTCAGTATCCTCTGTGGGCATGGCTTGGGAGGCACTTAAGGTGATTCTTAGGGATCAGATCATACACTATGCCTCATTTACCAAAAAATCCAAAGCACGAGAACTCGTGGAACTGGAAGGGAATATTAAAGATGCCGAGGCAGAGCTGAAGCGCCAAATGTCATCTGATGACCTCAGAGAAATGACCCGATTGAAATACAGATATAATACTATTTTGTCGCAGAAGGTGGAGTTTTGGATATTCAGGGCAAGACAGTCATACTTTGAGTCGGGGGACAAAGCAGGAAAACTTTTGGCTAGATATATAAAGCAGAGAGAGTCTTTTTATACCATTCCCTCAGTGAAATCTGCTGGTGGTGAAATATTTACCTCAGCCATTGATATTAATAATGCTTTTAAAGAATTCTATCTTGATCTCTATAGTTCCACGTCTTCGTCTACTGATGAAGATATTAGAAACTTTGTGGAACCATTAGATCTCCCTAAACTGACGACTGAGCAAAAAAATTCTCTTGATTCTGAGATAACCTTGGAGGAGCTTGCCGAGGTAATTAAGGCCTTGCCTACAGGCATGGCTCTGGGGCCAGATGGTTTTGCTGCTGAATTTTTTTAGATCTTATGCTACAGAACTGGCTCCACTTTTGTTAGAAGTTTATACGGAATCATTAAAGAATGGAAAGCTTCCGCCAACCATGACACAAGCCCGGATCAGTCTGATTCTTAAAAAGGACAAAGATCCAAGCGAGTGTAAGAGTTACCATCCAATTTCCCTGATCCATCTAGACGTAAAAATATAGTCAAAAATTTTGGCTAACCGATTAAGTTATGGCATCTCATACATATAGATCAGGTGGGGTTAATTCGGGGCTGCAGCTCTTCTGATAACATCAGGAGTCTCATCAATATCACGTGGTCAGTGGCGAATGATCAGACTCCGGTTGCTGCCATCTCACTTGACACCAAAAAGGCATTTGATATGGTAGAATGATTTTTTTTAAGATTTTGGAAATATATGGGTTCGGGAACACTTTTATTGGTTGGATTAAGTTACTTTATGGACACCCAGTAGCAGCGGTACAAACAAATTGATTAATTTCAGATTATTTTACTCTGGATAGGGACATCCGGCAGGGTTGCCCTCTTTCCCCATTATTGTTCTGTCTTGCCCTGGAACCATTAGCAGCTGCGATAAGAAAGGAAGATCATTTTCCAGGGGTGGTGGGAGATATGGCGCATAAGATTTTGATTTACGCAGATTGTATTTTATTATTCATGTCCGACCCCACTAGATCTATGCCTTGCCTCCACAGAATTATTCATTTTTCTAAGTTCTCGGGATACAGAGTCAATTGGTCTAAATCCGAAGCTTTGTCTCTGACAGTGTACTGCCCAGTAACGGCTTTTCAGCTGGGTGCCTTCAAGTGGCCTAAACAGGTCATTAAGTATTTGGGTATTTTTTTCCCAGCAAATGTGTGTGATTTAGTTAGAGTTCATTTTGACCCCTTAATAAAAAGGTTTTCAAGCGATGTGGGCGGGTGGGCTTCATTACATTTATCTATGATTGGGAAGGTTAATGTTATTAAAATGAATTGTATTCCAAAATTCAACTACCTGCTACAGTCTCTCCCTATAGATGTCCCCCTCTCTTATTTTAAGCAATCTGATAGCATAGCGAAGTCCTTTATTTGGAATGGTAAACGTCCCAGATTACATTTCATTAAGCTGCATATTGACAAAGGTGGGATAGGCCTACCCAAGATTTAGTTTTATTATTATGCATTCGGTCTCAGACATTTGGCTCATTGGTCGCTTCCACCTGAGAGAGCCCCTCCCTGGTTTTGTATTGAACAGGAAGTTCTTGCCCCTATTTCGCCACTGCAGAGCATTTCTATCAAACTAACCGGAGAAGTTAAGTAACACTCCGTTATCTCGCATTTGCATTATGGACAAAAGTGTCTAGAGTGTTTAATTCTGAGATTTATTTAAATGTTGCCTTGAGCATATGGCTGAACCTTAAATTATATATTAATAAGTCCCCTTTCTGCTGGTCAGAGTGGATTGTGAGGGGGTTACTGCACTCGGTGACCTATATGAGAGTGTGGTGTTGAGATCCTTTGAAAATTTAGTTCAACATTTTGGGATTCCCAGATCTCAGTTTTATAAGTATTTACAGCTGCGCCATCTGCTCTGTACTATTTTTGGGAGTAGCGTACACCCCCCTAGAGCGGCAGATACTCTGGGAGAGGTGATTACTGCTTTTAGAAAACGTCATGGAGGCATCAGTGTATTACTCCCTGTTAATTCAGAGTCTGGGAGATGGAGCTTTAACTTCTATCAAGAGATTATGGGAGAAAGATTTCAACTTGGTATTGGAGGAGGGAGTGTGGGCTAGGATTCTAAAAAACGTCAAGTCTGTATCTAGAGATGCAAGGGGGCGCCTTATGCAGTTCAAGATTTTACATAGATTCTATTGGACCCCCTCTAAATTGTATAGGCTTGGTCTTAAAGACACCCCCACCTGCTGGCAATGCCAATCAGAAGATGGAGACACAAACCATTTCTTTTGGTGGTGTGTTAAGATCCAATAATTTTGGTTGAAGGTTCAGAGTTTTATATGTGACGTATTGGGCACATAGATTTCATTTAGCCCCAGACTCTGTATTTTGGGTGACGGGGCGGTCATCAATAAGGGTGATAAACACATAAAATATTGGGTTCTGACCAGTGTTATGATTGGCAGACAGCTTATTTTAAGGGGATGAAAGTCAGCTGGAGTGCCCTCATTTCCGGAGTGGTGTGCAGAGATGGGGAGGGTGGCAGCTTTTGAGGAGGTGTCATGCAGAAGGCTGGGGTTTTGGGATTTGTTTGATAGTAAATGGGGCAGTTATTTAGCATTTTTGGGGGACTCTTGGGGAGGGGCTGTGGAGAGAGAAGTATAGTTTTAATTATGTATGATTATTAGATTTTCTTTTTTGTTTTCTTTTTTGTTTTTGTTTTGTGTGTGTGTGTGTGTGTGTGTGTGTGTGTGTGTGTGTGTATTCTTATATGTGACCACATGGGTGTTCGTTGGGGGTCAGGGTGGGGTTGGTGATTGTAGGGGTAATAGTGGGGGTTAAATGTTGATTCAATGTATATATGTTGTGTTTTTCTTTGTTATATTTCTATGAATCAATAAAAAACATTTAATCTGAAAAATAATCAGTCAAAAGAGGTGGCCTGGGTAGCTCAGCAAGTGTGGGTAACCTCCTCGAGGTTGCAATTAGTGGTTCTCGCTCTCAATGGGGTGCGTGGTAAGTTGTGTGTGGATCGTGCAGAGTAGCATGAGCCTCCACATGCTGTGAGTCTCCGCGGTGTCATGCACAATGAGTCACGTGATAAGATGCGCGGATTGACGGTCTCGGAAGCGGAGGCAACTGAGACTTGTCCTCCGCCCCCCGGATTGAGGTGAGTAACCGTGCCACCGCGAGGACCTACTAAGTAGTGGGAATTGGGCATTCCAAATTGGGAGAAAAGGGGATAAAAATTTTTTTTAAAAAGAATCAGTCAAAAGAAAACTCATATTGATTGATCTCTGTTCTGAATATGAAGAAGCGTCATCAAACCACTGACAAACATATTAGCAAGTTTACCAAGAGGATTGGTAAAGTGCTGAGAGGATTATTGGTTGACCCCTGCCCTCCCTTCAAGAACTTCCAGAGTGAGGAAAAGGGCTGGAAAAATCACTCTGGACCCCACTCACCCTGCCCACTACCTTTTTGAACTGTTGCCTTCTGGCCGACGCTTCAGAGCTCTGAGCAGCAGAACCGTCAGGCACAGGAACAGTTTTTCCCCTCAGGATATCCACCTCATGAACAGTTAAAACTGCCCCCAAATACTTTTCTTTTTGTCAATACAACCATGTGCAATATTCAATCTATCCATTCCTACTTATATCCATATTTCATTTATATTCTTTAACATACCCTACCTCTTCTTCAATACATCACCTGCACAGAACTGTATATCTGTATATAAAATATTCTAACAACATTATTGCTCTATTGTTTATTTCTATTTTTTCATCTGTTATATCTTATTTTTATGTCACTATATGTATATATGTTTAAATGTATATGTTTGTATGCATGTATATATGGTTGCATTTGCACTGGATGCTTCTGTCACCATGACAGATTCCTTGTGTGTGTAAGCATACCTGACAATAAAGCTGATTCTGATTCAGCGGAGAAGTAAATCTCGCTGACTCTCTCGTGAGATGTGACTTGTGCTGTCTCTCACGTGAATAGCTGTTTGCTTCATTCATGTGAACGCGCACGTAAACTAATCATAACCTTGGGATCAAACTCTGACTTGATAAAGTTGGTAACAAGCATCTTGATACCACTTTGCCTGATTTGGATTTGGTGAGTTTTGTCAAACTAAAACCAATTCTAGAATCCAGAACTTGTTCAGAATTTTTTGTGATACATGTCACAGCTCAGCATGTACACAACATGATAACACTACTGTTCCCTGGTGACAAAAAGATGCCAAACATCTCAAAACTGACACACAATCAGCTGCTGAGAGTCCAACTCACTGTTCACTTAATGAACTCGTTGCAAGAAATCCTGACAGATGCATGAACTCTTGTGTTTCATGAGTATAAAAATGAAACTCGTTTATTCAGTGTTTTAAATGACTCTTGAATGAACAACTGAAATTCTGAAAATGAATAAATCTTTATTCGGTCTTGTGACTGTCGGGCCGGTCAGGAGTGCTCGTATTTGTCCTTCTGAGCTGCACTTCACCATTTACACTTCCTACAGTTGCCATGGTTTCTGGAGTAATCTTTTAATAAGTCCTGTAGCTTATTGCCAATCAAGGTCATGGCACGACAAAGACACGAGACGTGGAGCTCAGCATGCAACATCTGAGATGAAATTACAGTGAAAATGGTCTCCAAACCTCGAGAAAAGACAAGATTCTGTTTCAAACACTTTCCCTCAGATGGGAAGAAAAATAAATGAAGTAAATGCCCGACTGTGAAGTATCTGGTGCAAAATAGACAAACACTGAATTCAGTTCAATATTATTTGTGCAGATAAATAAAACTCAAACACGTCGCCAGATCTTTATTCTGCAGCAGCATGAGAATGAAAACTCCCACACAACAGCAACAGTTCAGAAAACCCACAATCATGCTGGATAAATTGAATAATATTAAGAAATAGAGTTATATTCGTGCTGAGTCACTCCAGCCAGGTCTCCTAAGAAACCAAATTGGCCCGGTTGCTAGGGAGGGTAGAGTCACATGGGGTAACCTCCTCGTGGTCACTAAAATGTGGTTCATTCTCCGCGGTAACGCGCTCAACAAGTCACGTGATAAGATGCGCGGATTGACGGTCTCAGACGCGGAGGCAGCTGAGATTCGTCCTCCACCACCCGGATTGAGGCGAGTCACTACACCACCACGAGGACTTAGAGCACATTGGGAATTGGGCATTCCAAATTGGGGAGAAAAGGAAAAAAAAATAAAAATAAAAATAGAGTTATATTAACATCAATAAAGGCCTGGTTCAATGATTATTAAATTCATTTATTTCAATGTTAATTTTAGTTCTATGTAACTATCGGTTGACTGATATTGATTGTTCAAAGGCTGATGCAGATATTTAGAGATATAATACTCATTTATAAAAATAAATTGAAAAAAAGTAATCAACAATAACTTACACATCATACAAAAAACATCTACCTCCTATTCTTCCTTTTTTATTAATTTATTTGTATAGGGACACAAAAACATGATTTCATTTGAAAGACTGAAAAGGATACACAGAGATTATAGCACATGCTAATTTTCAAAAAGAATGTTATTTAATCTCAGGTCCCAGGATATGCGAAAAACGAAATAAAAAGGAAACTAAACATAATTGAAAAGAAAAAAAAAATATTTAACTGTAAAGTAATTGGTTTTCTCCCAGCCTTGGTAACACAATTTATTATTAATTAAACATGTGTACAGCTCTGGATCATTATCGTCAAATACTTCATATGTTGCATTGCTTTAATTTTAATTGGAAACATGTTCCAGAGTTGAAATCCCATTACAGAAAAAGCACTTTGTCCCCGTGTCGTTCTATGAAAGTCAATCCTGCAATTATCATTTACTGCACCCCTAATGGTTCTGATACCATCCTGTATATTTATCAATCCACATCAAATCTGTGAGCTTTATTATGCAAACTAGTTTAATAAGACAAATATACAACATTTTTAAAACAAAGCAAATTATTTATTTTTAATATAACAATGATTCCTGAATCAGTCTGAATTTCTACAGGTACATTTTAAATAAAAAGAGAGAAGTATTTGCTATTATTTTTGTTAGTATGACAATCTGAGAGAGGTATTGTAGATAATGGCAGCCGAAGCTTCAGTTAATGTGTGCTGTGTGTTTATTGTGTTGTTTTGCCTCTGCAGCAGACTGAAGCGTGAGTCAAGTTCACATGACGCCTACACATACACCCACGCACACACCCACAGGCCGTATGCGCGCACACACACACACACACACACACACTTTCGCCCTGAGTCCATCACAACAGCAAAAACAACCATCAAAACCTTCACAAGAGACACAAAGAAAAAATGTACAGAAATGAGATATAAAAACAACTGTTCTGATGCCTCATTAACTCCTTCATTGAGGGACTCGAGAAGATAAATATGCAGGAAAACAAAAGTAACAGTCAAATGAGAAGATATTCATTTATTCCTAACAATAGATCAGGATGACAACAAAACCGATCTCTCATTCACTTTCACATCTTTAAGCATCGTCTGTCTTTGTGTTTGTCTGAATGTTGTTGGACAGGTATCTATCCTCTTATCAGAGCTACTAGTAATAATTTAAACACACGTCTAAGCTGACTAGTTCTCTTCTCTAGTGTGAAGTATGGAGAGACACACATTCTGTATTTCCACCCACTCACCGTTTTAATCTGTAAACCAGCAGCAGACTGCCACCAATGTGTCCTACTAAACACTGCGGAGATGCTGAAGACTCAGTTCATATGTTGAGAATCTTACTTGTTTACATGAAGTCTGATAACATCTGTTGGAAACCGCAAACACCATTCATCATGTATGATGTGTGTCATTATTATCTATTACAACTGTGTAAATGTAAATATTTACATTTTCATGAAACATACTATTCATGATGCATACTGCTCAAGATGCGTGCTGCTCTTCGTGATGCATACTGCTCTTCATGATGCATTCAGCGCTTCATGATGCATACAGTGCTTCATGATGCATACTGCTCTTCATGGTGTTTACTGCTCTTCGTGATGGATACTGCTCTTCGTGATGCATACAGCGCTTCATGATGCACACTGCTCTTCATGAAGTATACTGCACTTCATGGTGTTTACTGCTCTTCATGATGAATACTACTCTTCATGCTGCATCCTGCCCTTCAAGATGTATACTGCTTTTCATGATGCATACTGCCCTTCATGATGCATACTGCTCTTTATGATGAATACTACTCTTCATGCTGCATCCTGCTTCATGATGCATACTGCCCTTCAAGATGTATACTGCTTTTCATGATGCATACGGCTCTTCATGATGAATACTACTCTTCATGCTGCATCCTGCTTCATGATGCATACTGCTCTTCATGATGCATACTGCCCTTCATGATGCATACTGCTCTTCATGATGCATACTGCTCTTTATGATGCATACTATTCTTCATGCTGCATACTGTTCTTCATGATGGATACTGCTTTTCATGCTGTATACTGCACTTCATGATGCATACTGCTCTTTATGATCATTACTGCTATTCATGATGCATACTGCTCTTCATGATGCATACTGCTCTTTATGATCATTACTGCTATTCATGATGCATACTGCTCTTCATGATGAATACTACTCTTCATGATGCATACTGTTCTTTATGATGCATACTGTTCTTTATGATGCATACTGTTCTTCATGATGCATACTGTTCTTGATGCATACTGTTCTTTATGATGCATACTGCTCTTTATGATGCATACTGCTCTTCATGATGCATACTATTAAGTCTGTGATTAGATGTGAGTGCTAGCACATTGAGTAGAACACATCACAAACTGTATTAATTAATGGAAGGTGATACATAATTAGCTCGGGCCATCCCTCTTTAGCCGGTGATGTGGGAATGTAAGTGCTGTCGTAGGTGGCTGTCGGTGTAAATCTGTATGTTGAGTGTGTGTGAATCAGGCTCTCTGTGAGTGTGTTGGGGGCTGAGAGCCCTTGAGAGTGTGTGTAGGCAGGACACACATACACACACACACACACACACACACACGGGGGAGGAGATGTCTATGAAGAGAAGTCTGTTCACCGCCTGCCGATTGATCACTTGTGTTAATAAGAGAGAAAGAGACACACAGTGAGAGAGAGAGAGAGAGAGAGAGAGAGAGAAACGTGTGTTAGAGCGCATGTGATTTTATATGATAGTCAGAAGTGCAGCTGTGTGAACGAGACACAGAACATGAGTGAACGACAGATAGATAAATGATGAGAAATGAAAGAAAGTGAAGAAACAAGCAGAGAAAATGGGATGATACTATTTGTGGTGAAGTTTCAGGTAAGAACCTCGATCAGTGTGCGTGTGTGTTTGTAATATAATTCAGTAACATGTAAGTGTTGTGTCACTTTATATATCACTCAGTATTTGACTGTTTCACTCCATAAATACTCTTTAAGACTGAAGTGATGCTGAGAGACTGAAATACTCATTCAGTGTGCCATCATTTAAACATGATAAATTACATTAATACAAAGATTATGAAAGTGCTGCATGACTGTGTCACTTTACAATCAAACACATTGTTTACTAATGAGAGCATCTAAAATGAGTTCAGTGTATTATTCCTGAGACCATTTAACTCAATGTCATTAATGATTTTATACAAAACACAATGCTACAAAAAAAAACTGAATATCACCATGAGACTGTGAACAGATTAGTTCTGTAATTATAAAGATGAAGATGATGAAACAAAGAGAACCGCAGCTATAGAAGATGAGAGAGTACCGAACAAGAGCCGTGATTTGTGTGTGTGTGTGTGTGTGTGTGTGTGTGTGTATGTATGCGTGTTAGTGTGTGTATGAGTGTGTGTGTTAGTGTGCGTCTGTGAGTGAGTGTGTCTGTGTCTGTGTGTGTGTGTGAGAGAGTGTGTGAGTGAGTCTGTGTGTGAGAGAGAGTGTGTCTGAGTGAGTGTGTCTGTGAGAGAGTATGTCTGAGTGAGTGTGTGAGAGAGAGTGTGAGTGAGAGAGAGTGTGAGTGAGAGAGAGTGTGAGTGAGTCTGTGTTTGTGTGAGAGAGTGTGAGTGAGTCTGTGTGTGTGAGAGAGAGTGTGTGTGAGAGAGAGTGTGTGAGTCTGTGTGTGTGAGAGAGAGTGTGTGTGAGAGAGAGTGTGAGAGAGTCTGTGTGTGTGAGAGAGAGTGTGTGTGAGAGAGAGAGTGTGAGCGAGTCTGTGTGTGTGTGAGAGAGAGTGTGAGTGAGTCTGTGTGTGTGTGAGAGAGAGTGTGAGTGAGTGTGTCTGAGTGAGTGTGTGTGAGAGAGAGTGTGAATGAGTGTGTCTGTGAGAGTGTGAGTGAGTGAGAGTGTGAGTGAGTGTGTGTGAGAGTGAGAGTGTGAGTGAGTGTGTGTGTGTGTGAGAGAGAGTGTGTCTGAGTGAGTGTGTCTGAGAGTGAGAGTGTGTGTTTGTGTGTGAGAGTGTGTGTGAGAGTGAGAGTGTGAGTGAGTGTGTGTGTGTGAGAGAGAGAGAGTGTGAGTGAGTGTGTCTGAGTGAGTGAGTGTGTCTGTGTGTGTGTGTGTGTGTGTGTGTGAGAGAGAGAGAGTGTGAGTGAGTGTGTGTGTGTGTGTGAGAGAGAGAGTGTGAGTGAGTGTGTCTGTGTGTGTGTCTGTGTGTGAGAGAGTGGAGTGTGTCTGAGTGAGTGAGTGAGTGAGTGAGTGTGTCTGTGTGTGTGTGAGAGAGAGTGTGTGATCAGACAATCAGAATGATTAAACTTCATATGTGTCAGTCATATCAGTTCATTAGTTCATATCATTAATATAATCAGACTCTGTGTTTTTCTTCTGCAGGATTTTAAATCCGAGCACAAGATGTAAGTGATGTAATGATGTAAGTGTTCAATGTATTTGCGTTTATCACCGTGAACACATGAATTCATCTTATATTTCAGTTCGTCACTCTGCCCTTCAATTTAATTTTCTTATTATTTTTCAGATTAACAACTTTTATTGGTTCACATATTTGAACAGAAAAACAAAACACATACACTATATTGCCAAAAGTATTTGCTCACCCATCCAAATAATTGAATTCAGGTGTTCCGATCACTTCCATGGCCACAGGTGTATAAAATGAAGCACCTAGGCATGCAGACTGCTTCTACAAACATTTGTGAAAGAATGGGCCGCTCTCAGGAGCTCAGTGAATTCCAGCGTGGTACTGTGATAGGATGCCACCTGTGCAACAAGTCCAGTCGTGAAATTTCCTCACTACTAAATATTCCACAGTCAACTGTCAGTGGTATTATAACAAAGTGGAAGCAATGCAGTGGTGTAAAGCACGCCGCCACTGGACTCTAGAGCAGTGGAGACGCGTTCTCTGGAGTGACGAATCACGCTTCTCCATCTGGCAATCTGATGGACGAGTCTGGGTTTGGCGGTTGCCAGGAGAACGGTACTTGTCTGACTGCATTGTGCCAACTGTGAAGTTTTGTGGGGTTGTTTTTCAGGAGCTGGGCTTGGCCCCTTAGTTCCAGTGAAAGGAACTCTGAATGCTTCAGCGTACCAAGAGATTTTGGACAATTCCATGCTCCCAACTTTGTGGGAACAGTTTGGGGATGGCCCCTTCCTGTTCCAACATGACTGCGCACCAGTGCACAAAGCAAGGTCCATAAAGACATGGATGAGCGAGTTTGGTGTGGAAGAACTTGACTGGCCTGCACAGAGTCCTGACCTCAACCCAATAGAGCACCTTTGGGATGAATTAGTGCGAAGACTGCGAGCCAGGCCTTCTCGTCCAACATCAGTGTCTGACCTCACAAATGCGCTTCTGGAAGAATGGTCAAAAATTCCCATAAACACACTCCTAAACCTTGTGGAAAGCCTTCCCAGAAGAGTTGAAGCTGTTATAGCTGCAAAGGGTGGGCCGACGTCATATTAAACCCTATGGATTAAGAATGGGATGTCACTTAAGTTCATATGCGTCTAAAGGCAGATGAGCGAATACTTTTGGCAATATAGTGTATATACAGAATCAACATTAACCCCCACTATTATCCTTCCCAAACCCCAATCCCACCCTGACCCCCAACAACATTCCAGTGGTCGTAAATGATATAGACACACACACAAAAAATAAAAAAATAAATAAAAAATATATTAATAATAATAATAATAACAACAACATCCATAAATGACAAATATCCGCCCCATTTCTCCATGAACAAGTTAAACTTCCCCAGTCTTCTAAATGACCCTTCTTCAAAGGCTGCCACCCTTCCAATCTCCGAGCACCACTCCTGAAATGAGGGTGCTCCAGCTGACCTCCAACCCCTTAAAAGTATCTGCCTGGTGATCATGACACTGATTAAGACCCAAATCTGTATGTGTCTATTTTCAATATCGATGACCGCCCCATCGCCCAAAATACAGAGTCTGGGACAAAATGATACCCGAGTGCCCAATACATCAAACATAAAACTCTGAACCTTCAACCAAAACTCACCCTTAACACACCCCCAAAAGACATGGGTTATGTCACCACTCCCATAGTATCTGCTGCTTTGGAGGGGGGGGTTCTACTCCCAAAAATAGTACAGAGCAGGTGGCGCAGCTGTAAATACCTAAAAAAATTGAGATCTGGGAATCCCAAAATGTTGAACCAAATTTTCAAAGGATATCAACACTCAATTCTCATATAGATCACCGAGTGTAGTAACCCCCCTCACAATCCACTCTGACCAGCAGAAAGGGGACTTATTAATACATAATTTTGGGTTCAGCCATATGCTTGAGGCAACATTTAAATAAATCTCAGAATTAAACACTCTGGACACTTTTGTCCATACCACGTGCAAATGTGAGGTAAATGGGTGTAACTTAACTTCTCTGGTTAGTTTGATAGAAAGGCTTAGTAATGGTGAAATAGGGGCAAGAACTTCCTGTTCAATACAAAACCAGGGAGGGGCTCTCTCAGGTGGAAGTGACCAATGAGCCAAATGTCTGAGACTGAATGCATAATAATAAAACTAAATCTTGGGTAGGCCTAGCCCACCTTTATCAATCGGCCTATGTAATTTACTGAAGTGTAATCTAGCAAACTTACCATTCCAAATGAAGGACTTCGCTATACTATCAAATTGCTTGAAATAAGAGAGGGGGACATCTATAAAGAGAGATTGTAGCAGGTAACTGAATTTTGGAATACAGTTAATTTTAATAACATTAACCTTCCCAGTCATAGATAAATGTAATGAAGCCCACCTGCCCAGATCATTCAAAAACCTTTTTATTAAAGGGTCAAAATTAACTCTGACTAAATCACACAAATTTGCTGGGAAAAAAATTCCCAAATACTTAATGCCCTGTTTGGGCCACTGGAAGGCGCCCAGCTGAAAAGCCGTTACTGGACAGTACGCTGTCAGAGACAAAGCTTCGGATTTAGACCAATTAACTCTGTTAATTTAGAAAAAATAATTAATAATTCTGTGGAGGCAAGGCATAGATCTAGTGGGGTCGGAGACGAATTTTAAAAGCATTATTAATATCAATGGCCGAGATAAATAT
>NC_059352.1:95000-250000 GCF_019703515.2 Myxocyprinus asiaticus
AAGCTGACTGTGGTAAGGAACACAAAACTCCATAAGATGTTGATTAATGGAGAAAAATAACCTTGAGAGAAACCAGACTCACTGTGGGGGCCAGTTCCCCTCTGACTAACATCATGAATATAATGACAATATTACTTATGTATAGTGCAGGTCATGGTTTAAAATTAGTGTTAAGGACCAGTAACTGTAAGATTAATGACTAATCTCTTTGAAGTTCATCCTGGATTAACTGCAGAAGTTCACATAGATGCATTGTCCTTGTTATTTGGCTGATGAAGGGTTTTATTGGCAATTAATTGATAGTCTATGTATTCCATTATAAGAGTGTAGTCCATCATTAGACCGAGGTGATGCAGGCAGAGATCAGTGAGGTGCATCACAGTTCAACCAGCGGGTCATTTCGGTGAGGTTCTGTGAGGTCTATCCTAAGTCCAAGGTTCAGGCAATGGCATATGAAGTATCCCATGTCTTACGGTTGGAGCTGGCATCAGTTCATCCTCTGAAGTCCATAGACTCAAGTGATGTCTGGCTGGCACCAGCTGCATTTAGTCATCATCACTCAGAGACATGTAGCAGTGGAGTCTGACACCAAGCAGGACCAGAGCTGGATCCAGCCGGTTCTGGTGACACTCAGGATAGGAGTCCCGAGATTGAGACATGGAAACAAATAGAATAATATTAGCGTAGATGCCATTCAATTTATTGCAGTGTTATAGATCATGATTGATGTTTCTGGTTCTGGAAGACCTAACTAAAGCAGACTAATTGTGAGTTGAAGGATAAATTAGGTGTATGTCTGACTAAATAGATGAGTCTTTAGTCTAGACTTAAACTGAGTGTGTCTGCATCCCGAACAGTGTTAGGGAGACTATTCCATAGTTTAGGAGCTAAATAGGAAAAGGATCTACCTCCTTTTGTGGATTTTGATATTCTAGGAACTATTAACAGGCCAGAATTTTGCGATCGTAATGAACGTGATGGAATATAGCGTGTCAGAAGGTCACTTAAGTACTGTGGAGCTAGACCATTTAAAGCTTTGTATGTAGTTAACAGAATTTTAAAATTAATACGAAATTTAACAGGTAGTCAGTGTAACGATGATAAAATGGGGCTTATATGATCATATTTCTTGGTTCTCGTCAGCACTCTGGCTGCTGCATTTTGAACCAATTGAACTTTATTTATTGATCTTGCTGCACATCCTCCCAGTAATGCATTACAATAATCTAGTCTTGAGGTCATGAACACATGAATTAGTTTTTCGGCATCGGCAACAGAGAGCATGTGTCGTAATTTAGTAATATTTCTGAGTTGGAAGAATGCTGTTCTACAAACATTGGTAATTTGATTTTCAAAGGACAGATTGGTATCAAATATAACACCTAAGTTCTTTGCTGTAGAAGACAATGTAACAGTACATCCATCGAGAGTCAAATTATATTTTAGCGGCTTATTTTTAGAGGTTTTTGGTCCAATAATTAGTACCTCTGTTTTGTCGGAATTGAGTAGAAGGAAATTTCTGACCATCCAATCTTTGATTTCATTGATACACTCTGCTAATTTGCAGAATTGTGAAATCTCATCAGGTTTTGAAGAAATATAAAGTTGGGTATCGTCGGCATAACAGTGGAAACTTATTCCACGATTCCTGATAATATCTCCCAGGGGAAGCATATATAAGAAGAAAAGAGGCCCTAAAACTGATCCCTGTGGCACTCCATACTTAACTTTTGTTTGATTTGACAATTCCTCGTTTACACAGACAAAGTGGTAGCGGTCTGATAAACAGGACCTAAACCATGCTAATGCACATCCACAAATGCCAACATAATTCTCCAGCCTATTCAAGAGAATGTCATGATCTATCGTGTCGAAGGCAGCACTAAGATCTAAAAGCACTAGAAGAGAAATGCAGCCGTGATCAGATGATAAGAGCAAGTCATTTGTAACTCTGATAAGTGCAGTCTCTGTACTGTGATGAGACCTAAATCCTGACTGAAATTGTTCTTATATACTATTTCTCAGTAGAAATGAACATATTTGGGAGGACACTACCTTTTCTAGTATTTTCGATATAAACAGGAGATTTGACATCAGTCTGTAATTAGCCAATTCTACAGGATCAAGCTGTGGCTTCTTAATAAGCGGTTTGATAACTGCCATTTTAAAGTTTCTTGGGACATGTCCTAAGGATAGTGAGGAGTTAAAAATATTAAGAAGAGGTTCTGAGATTACAGGGAATACCTCTTTTAAGAGCTTAGTTGGTATTGGATCTAACATGTTGTGACGTTTGATGTTTCGATAAGTTTTGTTAGCTCTTCATGACCTATGACAGCGAAGGATTGAAGTTGCACGTGAGGAAAATTATGAGACACTGTTTTCTGAGGTGCTGTGACAGATGATTGCATAATTCCAATTTTATTTCAGATTATTTCAATTTTATCAGTAAAGAAATTCATGAAGTCATTACTATTGTGCTGCGATGGGATATCTGGTTCAGTCAATGCTTTATTCTTAACCAATTTAGCCACAGTACTGAATAAACAGCTAGGATTGTTGTGGTTATTTTCTGAGTTTGCTAAAATATGCTGACCTGGCAGCTTTTAGTACCTGTCTGTAGTTACAGACACTATCCTTCCATGCACCACGAAATACCTCAAATTTTGTATTCTTCCACTCACACTCTCTCACACACACACACTCACACTCTCTCACACACACACACACAAACACATAATACACACATACATACTCTCACACACACACACGCACAAACACATAATACACACATACGTACTCTCACACACACACTCACACATAATACACACATACATACTCTCACCACACACTCACATACATACTCACACACACACACACGCACTCACACACACACACACAAACACATAATACACACATGCATACTCTCTCTCACTCACACGCACGCACTCACTCTCACACGCACGCACTCACTCACTCTCACACGCACGCACTCACTCTCACACGCACGCACTCACTCTCTCTCACACGCACGCACTCACTCTCTCTCACTCACTCACACGCACTCACTCACTCACACGCACTCACTCTCTCTCACTCACTCACACGCACTCACTCTCTCTCACACACGCACTCACTCTCTCTCACTCACACGCACTCACTCTCTCTCTCTCACTCACACTCTCTCACTCACACGCACTCACACTCTCACACGCACTCACTCTCTCTCACTCACGCACTCACTCTCACTCGCACGCACTCACTCTCACACGCACGCACTCACTCTCACACGCACGCACTCACTCTCACACGCACGCACTCACTCTCACACGCACGCACTCTCTCTCTCACACGCACGCACTCTCTCTCACACACGCACGCACTCTCTCACTCACACGCACTCACTCTCTCTCACACGCACGCACTCTCTCTCACACGCACGCACTCACTCTCTCACACGCACGCACTCACTCTCTCACACACACGCACTCACTCTCTCTCACTCACGCACTCACTCACACGCACGCACTCACGCTCTCTCACACGCACGCACTCTCTCTCACACGCACGCACGCACGCACTCACTCTCTCACGCACGCACGCACTCACTCACTCTCACACGCACGCACGCACTCACTCACTCTCACACGCACGCACGCACTCACACACGCACGCACGCACTCACTCACTCTCACACGCACTCACTCTCACACGCACTCACTCTCACACGCACTCACTCTCACACGCACTCACTCTCACACGCACTCACTCTCTCTCACTCACTCACAGGCACTCACTCTCTCTCACTCACTCACAGGCACTCACACTCTCTCACTCACACGCACTCACTCACACGCACTCACTCTCTCACTCACACGCACTCACTCTCACTCACTCACACGCACTCACACTCTCTCACTCACTCACACGCACTCACACTCTCTCACACACGCACTCACTCTCTCACACACGCACTCACTCTCTCACACACGCACTCACTCTCTCACACACACGCACTCACTCTCTCTCACTCACACGCACTCACTCTCTCTCACTCACACGCACTCACTCACACGCACTCACTCTCTCTCACACGCACGCACGCACTCACGCTCTCTCACACGCACTCACTCTCTCACACGCACGCACTCTCACACGCACGCACGCACGCACTCACTCTCTCACGCACTCACTCACTCACTCTCACACGCACTCACTCTCACACGCACGCACTCACTCATTCTCACACGCACGCACTCACTCATTCTCACACGCAGGCACTCACTCACTCACTCTCACGCACGCACTCACTCTCAGGCACGCACTCACTCACTCTCAGGCACGCACTCACTCACTCTCACGCACGCACTCACTCACTCTCTCTCACACGCACGCACTCACTCTCTCTCACTCACACGCACTCACTCTCTCTCACACGCACTCACTCTCTCTCACACGCACGCACTCTCTCTCACACGCACGCACTCTCTCTCACTCACACGCACTCTCTCTCACTCACACGCACTCACTCTCTCTCTCTCACTCACACGCACTCACACTCTCTCACTCACACGCACTCACACTCTCACTCACACGCACTCACTCTCTCTCACTCTCTCTCACTCACACGCACTCACTCTCTCTCACTCACGCACTCACTCTCTCTCACTCACGCACTCACTCTCTCTCACACGCACTCACTCTCTCTCACACACACGCACTCACTCTCTCACACACACGCACTCACTCTCTCTCTCACGCACGCACGCACTCACTCTCACACGCACTCACTCACTCACTCTCACACGCACTCACTCTCACACGCACGCACTCACTCATTCTCACACGCAGGCACTCACTCATTCTCACACGCAGGCACTCACTCACTCACTCTCACGCACGCACTCACTCTCACGCACGCACTCACTCACTCTCACGCACGCACTCACTCTCACGCACGCACTCACTCTCACGCACGCACTCACTCACTCACTCTCACACGCACGCACTCACTCTCTCTCACTCACACGCACTCACTCTCTCTCACTCACACGCACGCACTCACTCTCTCTCACTCACACGCACGCACTCACTCTCTCTCACACGCACGCACGCACTCTCTCTCACACGCACTCACTCTCACTCACTCACACGCACTCACTCTCACTCACTCACACGCACTCACTCTCTCACTCACTCACACGCACTCACTCACACGCACTCACTCTCTCTCACTCACACGCACTCACTCTCTCTCACACGCACTCACTCACTCTCTCTCACACGCACTCACTCACTCTCTCTCACACGCACTCACTCACTCTCTCTCACACGCACTCACTCTCTCTCACTCACTCTCTCTCACTCACACGCACGCACTCTCTCACTCACACGCACTCACTCTCTCTCACTCACACGCACTCACTCTCTCTCACTCACACGCACTCACTCTCTCTCACTCACACGCACTCACTCTCTCTCACTCACTCACACGCACTCACACTCTCTCACTCACACTCTCTCACTCACACGCACTCACACTCTCACTCACACGCACTCACTCTCTCTCACTCTCTCTCACTCACTCTCTCTCACTCACTCACACGCACTCACACTCTCTCACTCACACGCACTCACACTCTCTCACTCACACGCACTCACACTCTCACTCACACGCACTCACACTCTCACTCACACGCACTCACTCTCTCTCACTCACGCACTCACTCTCTCTCACTCACGCACTCACTCTCTCTCACTCACACGCACTCACTCTCTCTCACTCACACGCACTCACTCTCTCTCACACACGCACTCACTCTCTCTCACACACGCACTCACTCTCTCACACACGCACTCACTCTCTCACACACGCACTCACTCTCTCACACACGCACTCACTCTCTCACACACGCACTCACTCTCTCTCTCACACACGCACTCACTCTCTCACTCACACGCACGCACTCTCTCTCTCACACACGCACTCACTCTCTCACTCACACGCACGCACTCACTCTCTCACTCACACGCACTCACTCTCTCACACACACGCACTCACTCTCTCTCACACGCACTCACTCTCTCTCACACGCACTCACTCTCTCTCACACGCACTCACTCTCTCACACACGCACTCACTCTCTCACACACGCACTCACTCACTCTCTCTCACACGCACGCACGCACTCACGCTCTCTCACACGCACTCACTCTCTCACACGCACGCACTCTCTCTCACACGCACGCACGCACGCACTCACTCTCTCACGCACGCACGCACGCACTCACTCTCACACGCACTCACTCACTCTCACACGCACGCACGCACTCACTCTCACACGCACTCACTCACTCACTCTCACACGCACTCATTCTCACACGCAGGCACTCACTCACTCACTCTCACACACGCACTCACTCTCACGCACGCACTCACTCACTCTCACGCACTCACTCACTCTCACGCACGCACTCACTCACTCTCTCTCACTCACACGCACGCACTCACTCTCTCTCACACGCACGCACGCACTCTCTCTCACAGGCACGCACTCTCTCTCACACACTCACACGCACTCTCACTCACTCACACGCACTCACTCTCTCTCACTCACATGCACTCACTCTCTCTCACACGCACGCACTCACTCTCTCTCACTCACACCCACGCACTCTCTCACTCACACGCACTCACTCACTCACTCACTCTCTCTCACACGCACGCACTCTCACACGCACGCACGCATTCACTCTCACACGCACGCACGCACTCACTCTCACACGCACGCACGCACGCACTCACTCTCTCACGCACGCACTCACTCACTCTCACACGCACTCACTCACTCACTCTCACATGCACGCACTCACTCACTCTCACTCTCTCTCTCACTCTCACACACGCACTCACTCACTCACTCTCACACACGCACTCACTCTCTCTCACTCACACGCACGCACTCACTCTCTCTCACTCACACGCACGCACTCACTCTCTCTCACACGCACGCACTCTCTCTCACACACTCACACGCACTCACTCTCTCTCACTCACTCACACGCACTCACTCTCTCTCACTCACACGCACTCACTCTCTCTCACTCACTCACACTCACTCTCTCTCACTCACTCACGCACTCACTATCTCTCACTCACGCACTCACTCTCTCTCACTCACACGCACTCTCTCTCACACGCACTCACTCTCTCTCACTCACTCTCTCTCACACGCACGCACGCACTCACTCTCTCTCACTCGCACGCACTCACTCTCTCTCACTCGCACGCACGCACTCTCTCTCACTCACACGCACGCACTCTCTCTCACTCACACGCACGCACTCACTCACTCTCACACGCACTCACTCTCTCTCACACGCACGCACTCTCTCACACGCACGCACGCACTCACTCACACGCACGCACGCACTCACTCACTCTCACACGCACGCACTCACTCACTCTCACACACACGCACTCACTCACTCTCACACACACGCACTCACTCACTCTCACACGCACTCACTCACTCACTCTCACACGCACGCATTCACACGCACGCACTCACTCTCACACACGCACTCACTCTCACACGCACTCACTCACTCACTCACTCACTCTCTCACACACGCACTCACTCTCTCTCACACACGCACTCACACACACACAAACACATAATACACACATGCATACTCTCTCTCACACACACACACACACACAAACACATAATACACACATGCATACTCTCTCACACACACGCACTCACTCTCTCTCACACACACACACACACACACGCACTCACGCACACACACTCGCACTCAGGCACACACACTCGCACTCGCACCTGCTGCTATTTATTATACAATCAGTGGATTTAATGCACCTGTTGCACTGCAGAATACATGATGTCCATCAGCACTCATTGATTCATTGAGTGAACATCAGTCGATTGTGTTTGGACTCCATGAATGAATGAATGATGGTTTTATCAGTTGTGTCATTTATATTTGTGCTTCTCTACTGGTTTAACATCAGGACTCAGATTTTACATTAAACATCAAGTGGCGACGCAACACGGTTACAAAATAATTAATCATATAAAAGTAATTCATTACACAAAACACATTGTTGTTGACACAAACCATTTTTATCATCGCAAGTCAACATGTGCATATTTTATGTTTGTTTTACTATGAGTAGTTTTGTTTACGGTGTCTGAGGGCATGTCACACAACCGGTCCAATAGACATCCATCTAATCTGATGAGCTTCTGCCAAATTAATTTGTGCTAAAATACTGTAGCGTTTAAATAGTTACTGTAATCTAATTACTGACAATTAAGTTAATTACTTTTAAGGACATGACTTGGGTTTCACATATTTCTAAAATAATATTATTAATTATTGATATATTATTATTTAGTGTTTCCTAATCTTTTTGCCATAAGTACCCCACAGTAATATCAGTAAGGCTCAAGTACCCCTTTATCTAAATAAACAATCATTGTTAATAATTATTGATCAATCAGTATTAGTCTGATCTACTGACATCCCTTTATCAGTACACATTAGGGCTGGTATTAAGACAGATTTCCTGATTCAATCAGATTCTGATTCAATTCTGAATTCATTTGGATAAATTTCAGTTATAATGTTGAATGCTGTTAATTATACAGGGGACCTTCTAACATGGTACATTACAAAATATACATTTTACACATTTTATTTTATTATTAGTTTACCATTTGTTTCATTTTAACTTTTTAAAAATTTACAAATTCTATGTATTCCATCAATAAATATGATGTCTTGAAATTGCATATATTATATTGTGCATTTCTACACTGCCTGGCCCCCCAAAAAGTCGCTGTTTGGATTTAATTAAGCAGATACTTAAGAGCCTATGATTGGATCATTATTGCAGTGATTCATATGTTTCAGCTGGCAACAATTCTTTAGTTTTAACTGATGCAGTGTGTAGCTTCTCATCTCTTAAACAACCATGTCGGAAGACGTATCCCGTGGTCGTGGAAAAGATGTTACTGTGTTTCAGAAGGGGCAAATTATTGTCCTGCATCAAGCAAAGAAAACAACTAAGGAGATTGCTGAAAGGGGCTTGTTTGAAAACCTGGAAGGATAATGGTGAACCGTCAGCTTCACGGAAGGAATGTGATTGGAAAAAAACTTGAATGATTGTAATCGGAAATCACTAAAACGCTTGAAGTCACATGGTAAAAAATCGACAGTAGAACTCACGGTTATGTTTAATAGTGAAAGTAAGAGCATGTCCACACGCACAATGTGACGAGAACTTACAGGATTGGCACTAAACATCTGTGTGGCCACAAGAAAGCCACTTGGGTTAGTGAGGCTAATTGGATAAAATGACTTCAGTGTGCTAGAGAGCATAAAGATTGGACTGTGGAGCAATGGAAAAAGGTCCTGTGGTCTGATGAGTCCAGATTTACCCTATTCCAAAGCGATGGGCGCATCAGGGTAAAAAGGGAAGCGCATGAATGCACCTGTCATGCATAGTGCCCACTGTACAAGCCTCTGGAGGCAGTGTTATGATCTGGGGTTGCTTCAATTGGTCAGGTCGAGACTCAGCAATGAAATGTACTGAATGACCAGGTTATCCCATCAATAGATTATTTCTTCCTTAACAGCATGGGCATATTCCAGGACAACAATGCCAAGATTCATCGGGCTCAAATTGTGAAAGAGTGGTGTTGAATTGGCCACCACAGTGTCCTGACCTTAACCCCATTGAAAGTCTTTGGGATGTGCTGGAGAAGACTTTACAGAGTGGTTCGACTCTCCCGTCATCAATACAAGATCTCGGCCTAAAATTAATGCAACTCTGGATGGAAATAAATGTTGTGACACTGCATAAGGTTGTCGAAACAATGCCACGATGAATGTGCCAGGCAGTGTACATTATGTTTATTGTTTACATGCAAAGTAATTTCTATTTACCAGTATTTACATTACTATGTAAAACAAGAGCTAAAGCAGTACTGGCTCTTTAAGACAGCAGCAGTTTCAAAAGTACTGTCTGCGTCCTACACGACACGCCCACTTCAGGTAACACCCCCTTGGATCACAAAGCAATTCTATTGGCTGAAAGAACTTTGTTAGGTATTGGGGTTGGGGTTAAGGTTTCTGTGGGACTCAAAATAAACTGTTGCAAGACTTCAGTATTTCCCTGTGACAGCATGTGCGCTCCATATCGAGTCAGTGAACAGAGAAATATATAGACATTATTTTGAAGTGAAGTGTAGTGTTTTAGAAAGTAACTTTATTTGGAAAATAATCACATTACTAACTACTTTGAAGTCATCAAATTACAATTTTAGAGAATTATTCATTTGTAATGGATTACTTTAAGTAACTTACTCAACACTGGTCATCAATAACAGATATGGGAATCAGATATGTTCTCTCCTCAGTATTAAACATTGTTAATGTATTTATTTTGCTCTTCTAACTATACATTTTATTATTTTCCTGCTGTCTGTGAGCAGTTCAGAAGGACTGATTTAGGCAAAGATAACTTTAACTCTTTTATCTACCTGTTGTTTAGGCTGCAGCTCCTGTGACGCACCACACACGTGTTGAAGACGCTCCTCATGTGCTCAGTAGTCAGTGTAGGTCCTGTTCACATCAGCAGCTACATCTGGCTACTGGGTCTCTGATGGACGTCTGCCACAAGAACTACACAAGGAGAAAAAGCATCAGGAAAACACAAGTGATGTGGTTTTGAACCTGGCACACAGTGTAGAGATCTGTGTTTGTCTAATTACAGCTACATTGTCTGCTGGGTTTCAACTCCACGTCATAATCACAGACCTTTAGTCATGAGGTGCATTAAAGTCAACATGAATTCATGAAATCACTCATTTCCTTAATACATGTTCCTGGTTTTATTGTGAATGATTCATCAGTACATGTTATTCCAAAGAAGAAAAGTTTCTAATATTTTATTAAAGATCACCTGACGTCATCAAGCCCTCTTATTACAAAAATAAAATGTGCTGCGAATGCCATTTCATGTTGACTGAGTTTTACTGCAATAAAGCCTTGCCTTGAATAAATAAAATCTTTCAATAAGTCCTGATGTGATCACTGGATAAGATGAACAGTTTCACTGTCTGTCCAATGTACATGAACATGAGTTGTACAGAATCATTCACAACAAACAAGAGAAACTGCACCTTAAGTTTTGAGCCCACATGCACAACTGGTGACATCAGCGAGCACACGGTCACAGTGAAACTAACGGTTATCTACACAATCACACGAGCATCAGGCCTTCAGCAGACTGACCTTTAAATGACCTGCAGAAACTCATCACGTATGAACACATTACTCGCTCATCTCCTTACAAACATTTACAATGGTAACCATTTCTTTCCACCAAATACAGTAACTCTTAAAATAAAATTGGGATCTTGTTTCAACAGTGCAAGACTTATTTTACTTTATGACAGTGGCTCCAGTAACAGGAAACCATTATATTTTATCAGAAAACATGATTACTGTTGAACAATTTAGTAAGGGAAGCTCAGTAAATAAAACTGTTAAAGGGTGCCGGATAAATATTCTAAGATCATTTATTTAACTAGCCGACACGATGAACATCAAAGCGTTTAGTGAAGTAAACATGTAGTTACTTTGTAGGTGTGTAAATGTTTGTAAGTGTGAGACATGATGAGACGGCAATGAACTTTAACCTTTTTAAGGGTTTCAAAGGCAGATCAAGAGTGACCTCATGGCTGTAAACAAACGTCACTGATGTTTGACCAGATATGACTGTTAATAACTTACCTCTGTAGAACATAAAAACAACAGTATATGGAGGCCATTTAAACATATAGAGCACTAGAAATACAACAACTAGGTTTCAGGGCAATCTATAATTTAGTGTTTGCTTTAAATACCACTGTATAAAATAAAAAACAGAGGCAATAATGTCAAGATTTAAGACAGAGCTAATAAAACCGTTTCACATCATATTCAATACAAGCAAAATGTGCATGAATATATGTTGACAGCTTATTTAATAACTCATAAAACATTCTTCAAACATAATTTTTTTAATAGTTTCTGTACAATGCTTACTAAGCCGTTTAATTCTATATAGAAAATGCAGGAGTAGTTTAAATGAACAAACTCCTTCAGATTTAATGGCAGGTACTCTGGGAAAAATAACAGCATTCCATCCACAAATATCTTCAAGCAATAAATATGTATTTATAAATAGTGTAAATGTACATCAGGATTAGAAACAAAAACAAATGGGGGGGGGGGGGGGGAGAGATCACAATTTCAACTTTATTTCTTACTCTATGTGCAACTCATTTCTCTGTGTGTGACTTGGCTGTAAAAAAAAAAAAATCCACAATTTTTCCTTTTTTTACCTAAGAAACAAAAATATCAAACATGGTTCCAAAATAACAAGACAGATAAAACATAAAAGCAGTAGAAAATTATATCACCTAATTCTTCACATTACAAATAGTTTTTTGTAGATTTTGCCATCCAAAGTGGTCGTAAAATCGCTATCTACCATACAAAAAGCTAGACTAGCGCTCCTTCCTGTGAAGGCGACCCTTGAGACAAAGAGATTTCAGCATTAACAAAATACAAAAGAACCTCTCGTGTCAGTAGTCTTGAAGTGACGATGCCAGTTGTGACAGATCATATGTACAAAATCATTTCCCCACAATTCCTCCCCAGTTTGTTTGATTCATTTGTGTAGCGCGTCGAGGGGCCGTTCAAGAAAACGTCTGTAGAGGAATTTCACCCGCTACGCCCCCTGTAGGCCACAACGACACACTGCGGTTTATAAACAGGTTGCATAGACACGCACATCCACTTCAGTCGCAGTCCCTGGTCGCTATGGTGACCAGCCATGCGAGAGACTGTTGCGACGATCCTGAATATCAGAAATGGTCCGTTTATAGAGTTCCTGTAATGTGACGTTGTCCACATGTACAGTGTGTTTATGTCAAGATGAAGATGAATGAAGTGCAGGCGCCTACAAAACACAAGATAAGAGTTTTTTTTTTATTTTCACAGAGTTGTGTGTACTGAATCATTCAAACCCGACATCATCAACACTGACTTTGGGCAGGACTATCTGTTCAGATGACCAATGGAAGACAGCGGGAGTGTTTGGGAAACTTTAGTTAATATTTTTTGCCACTTATGTTCAGTGACGCCAGAAATGACACACCGCAGCTTTACGCTTTTTTACAAACTAAAATGCAAATGAACTCAACTGTCTGTAACAAGATTGCTAGAGCGGAACAGTCTGTTCTGGAAGTAAATAATCCCATACATTTTCTCCATAGGGAAACTGATTTTTAACCTGAATTTATAAATCTTTAAAAGACAGACCTACCATGAGCTCTGAAGCTGTTAATCGATGGTATATGCTTCTGTTGAACACATCAGTCTGTTAATTCAACTACATAAAAAAACATGTTTGAAGGCCTGTTCACACCAAATCCGTGACGATTTTGCGAGATGAACCTCTGACAGAAGGTCTATTCACACAGAGTCCGTAAAAACATGAAAAACTATTTCACTCCTGTACAGCTGTTGCTGTTCTACAAACATTTATACCAGTCTCTTCCCCAAACCTTCAGCTGTTAGAGATTAATATAATGAATGCTGTTAAAGCATTAATTCAGCATAATTGTTTCATTATGTTCTTTTCATGGTGTTGATGCATGTAGAGGAGTTTTAATGTGACTGAGATGAGTAAAGAGCACTGTTGCATATATACAGTATATGTCCTATTTATATTTGCACATATAATTATCTACGGCCTCCTGAACCCAACTTCTCATTTTATAATGCCTGGATAATATAACAAAAGGTACAGTGATATAAATACACATGGAATAATGTACATTAAGAATAACAGTTTAGTGAGTGACTCCAGCCAGGTCTCCTAAGCAACCAAATTGGCCCGGTTGCTAGGGAGGGTAGAGTCACATGGGGTAACCTCCTCGTGGTCGTGATTAGTGGTTCTCGCTCTCAATGGGGCGTGTGGTGAGTTGTGTGTGGATCGTGGAGAGTAGCATGAGCCTCCACATGCTGTGAGTCTCCGCGGTGTTATGCACAACGAGTCACGTGATAAGATGCACGGATTGACGGTCTCAGAAGCGGAGGCAACTGAGACTTGTCCTCCACCACCCGGATTGAGGCGAGTAACAGCGCCACCATGAGGACCTACTAAGTAGTGGGAATTGGGCATTCCAAATTGGGGAGAAAATAATTAAACAATTATATGCAAAAAAAACAAAAAAAACATTTATCCAAGTATATAATTTTCAGGTGTGTATCAGGTGCACAATACTGATGTTTGCCAGTTGATTAGCGCCACCAACATGCTGGATTGAGCAGCTGCATCGATTGACTAAAATATCTCATCTCATTGGTCAGTCAGTTTTCATCACAGTCCGAAGAAAAAATAAAATTGGAACACTCAGTAAAAAAAACCGTTCAAAAGCTCATTCAGAACTAACAATTGCACTGAAAAACGGGTTTGGTGTGAACAGGCCTTAATAGTGGAATTTCTGGTGAATAACTACATTACCCATAATCCTGAAGAGAGATCCACCAATCAGAGAATCGTGTCAAAATAGCTCCACCCACTCCCATGACACACTGTGAATGACGCAATCGAGTCGCTCTCCCTATACTCTCAAACTACTTTTATATATTTGTGTATCTGAATATTTTGCAATAAACTTCATATATATTGTTTCTTCTTTTAATCAACAACTTTAATAGTTTTATATTTTTCCATTGTTTTTAATTCGTTTACATCACTGCAATGCTTCATGGGATTGTAGTTCATTCCCTCATTAATGACGGTAAGTACACAGTCTTGTGTCTTTGTCAGATTTGCTTCAAATCAAAGTTTGTGATGTTGTGATTCACCTCAGAGCTGGTTGGTTTGGTTCATAACTTACAACTTTTTTTTATGAAGGATTTAATGAAATCACTATGGAGAAAATGAATGGGAAACATACTTCCGGAACCAAAACGGCTGAAAAAGTGGTCCAGAATTGTTGCGTTCTATTTCTGCCCATTTTTCCCCTGCAGCACATTAAAATATCTCATCTTTTTTAGGCAGTATAAAGTGAACTAAACAGCAATATTGAAATGTGTATTTGTGTCTTACCAATGAGAACTGCTCATAAATGTGCATGAGATCCTCCATCTTGAACTGTTCCAACACCACAAACCCGTCGAGATCACCGCTGCCCTTCCGAGCGCAATCCTGACAGTGAACCACACAAGACTTCCTGGAGTAACTATCACTCGTGACGAACAGAAGGTTGAACACTTCCACCTGAAATCATTTACAGCATCATCTGAAAGTCATTTCTGCAGATTATCTGTAGAGAATCATCATTTATTACGCTGCAGATTACAGGAGACGCACCTCACAGATGGTGCAGTAATGTGCCGGCTCGTCACGGCTCCTTCGGTGCCAAATCGTCTCTTTCCCAGCAGCCACCAGTGCTTCTTTAATGCTCTGACACTGTTTGAGTGTCCGCAGTAAACAGAACCTGTTAACCAGGACAATTAATACCATTAAAACTGCTGACTGATCCGACTGGCTGTTAATTAGTGATGCGATTTTTTAACGCTGATATTCAGTTGAAGTCAGAAGTTTACATACACCTTAGCCAAATACATTTAAACTCAGTTTTTCACAATTCCTGACATTTAATCGTAGAAAACATTCCCTGTCTTAGGTCAGTTAGGATCACTACTTTATTTTAAGAATGTGAAATAAAAGCTGATTTATTTCAGCTTTTATTTCTTTCATCACATTCCCAGTGGGTCAGACGTTTACATACACTTTGTTAGTATTTGGTAGCATTGCCTTTAAATTGTTTAACTTGGGTCAAATGTTTTGGGTATCCTTAGTTGCTGGAATTTTGGCCCATTCCTCCAGACAGAACTGGTGTAACTGAGTCAGGTTTGTAGACCTCCTTGCTCACACACGCTTTTTCAGTTCTGCCCACAAATGTTCTATCAGATTGAGGTCAGGACTTTGTGATGGCCACTCCAATACCTTGACTTTGTTGTCCTTAAACCATTTTGCCACAACTTTGGAGGTATGCTTGGGGTCATTGTCCATTTGGAAGACCCATTTGTGACCGAGCTTTAACTTCCTGTCTGATGTCTTGAGATGTTGCTTCAATATATCCACATCATTTTCCTTCCTCATGATGCCATCTATTTTGTGAAGTGCACCAGTCCCTCCTGCAGCAAAGCACCCCCACAACATGGACTCGTTTTACCTTAGATATAGATACTTGTCTTCCTGTTTCCTCCAGCATCTTCACAAGGTCCTTTGCTGTTGTTCTGGGATTGATTTGCACTTTTCACACCAAACTACGTTCATCTTTAGGAGACAGAATGTGTCTCCTTCCTGAGCGGTATGATGGCTGTGTGGTCCCATGGTGTTTATACTTGCGTACTATTGTTTGTACAGATGAACGTGGTACCTTCAGGCATTTGGAAATTGCTCCCAAGGATGAACCAGACTTGTGGAGGTCCACATTTTTTTCTGAGGTCTTGGCTGATTTCTTTTGATTTTCCCATGATGTCAAGCAAAGAGACACTGAGTTTGAAGGTAGGCCTTAAAATACATCCACAGGTACACCTCCAGTTCAGTACACCTCCTATCAGAAGCTAATTAGCTAATTGTCTAAAGGCTTGACATCATTTTCTGGAATTTTCCAAGCTGCTTAAAGGCACAGTTAACTTAGTGTATGTAAACTTCTGTCCCACTGGAATTGTGATATAGTCAATTAAAAGTGAAACAATCTGTCTGTAAACAATTGTTGGAAAAATTACTCGTGTCATGCACAAAGTAGATGTCCTAAACGACTTGACAAAACTAAAGTTTACTAATATTAAATCTGTGGAGTGATTAAAAAAATGAGTTTTAATGACTTCAATCTAAGTGTATGTAAACTTCTGACTTTAACTGTAATACTATACTCAAAATTCACTAAAACACAGAAAATCTGCGTTATCCATTGACATGCTGTTTAAAGATTTTGGAACAGACACATTTCTGTTAATCAGCTAACTGGGCAGTTATTGGCCAATTCTGATAATCTGAAAACAGCCGAATATGAACGATACATCAGTCTGTTACGTCTGTCAAAACTGAAACAGTAACTGAAGATTTCTCCAGATAATCCAGACAAACTCGTTCACGATCCACGAGCAGTTTCACATGGATGTTAAAGCAACAAACATTTGAATGACTCACTTGATCATCTCAAACAGCTTGTGGTCGGACACTTTGATGTTCCTCGCCATGTTCCAGGACAGATGCACCATGGGAACCACAGATTTGACACTCTGGAGTTTGTTCCACTCGTAGCGTTCTACAGCTAGTTTGTACTGATAAGCTGTAGTGACACACAAACACTTGTTAAGAGATGTTACACTTGTGTTTATGAGTGTGTGTTGGGCTGTTAAATGACGCACCATTAAGAGGCCCCACGTTCCATGAGATGTTGTTACACCAGCCGATGGCCTGAACCCAGTGAACTGTTCCTGTGTTCAACCACACCAGATCTCCAGGCCTCTGGATGAAGCGATACACCGGCACATTTGTCTCGTACAAATCCTCCAAATTCGGCCACCATGAACCCTTCAGGAAGTTGATGTTGTTCCTGATAAAAAAAAATTTGTTTTTTTTTTACATTGTGCATGAATGAACAGTAGACAAGTCAACAGAGTTTTGGATAAAATCGTCTGCTAAATTAATAAATGTCAATGTAAATAATGGTGGTTTGAAACTGGTGTATTAATGACCATCACATACTTCTCACAGAATTCACTCATTATGCCCCAGTACGGTTCTGGCACAGCAAACCACTCGCAGTCGCCCGGGCCAATGTTGATGTTGACTGCGCAGAAGTTGTTGTGTTCCTGATGACCTAGATGTGAAGAAGAACAGACGAACTTTAAATCTGTGTACTCTTGAATTTATTACACACAGAACACAAGAAATTAAAGCAGAATAATTGAAACAGATTATTAAGACAATCACTACTGAATGAGGGAAGTGATTCAATTAACTCCTTAAACTCTGGAGCATTTTTGTGCTGCCGCCTGCAATTTTTCACACTCAAATTTAAAAGCTCACCATTCACACATACTGTAAACGAATTGCAAAAAATTGGTCTCATTTTTCAGAGAACCACCCATATAAAAATAAAGACTCCAATTATTCATAAATAATATTGTACGAGTTTATAAAACTTATGATAAACAAATAATAATTTTTTTTTTTTAAACATGTAATTGTGGTTCTGTTCACTTTACCTCACTTTGAAAAATCTCATTTTATTCCACTAGATGGCAGCAAGCACTAGAAGAGAATTTTCCATCATAATACACAGATCTGAAATGTAGGTGGCGCTCTAACGCATTTTTGCCCTCACAGATGTGCTCGTCCATAGACATTCAGCCTAATTTTCAGTTCAAGAACCACTCTTGTTTCATTGAATATTTTAGCCAATGAATGGACTAGAAGCTCAATTTAGGTGTCATTAGAAAGCTGAGATCCTCCCCTTTGCGATGATATAAAACATTTTATCATCAATAGTCGAAACCATCTTTTTTGATGATTTGTTTTACATGCTTTTCTTCTGGATGGCATATTTTGTTCTGGACATCTAAGATATAACATTAGATTATTTACACAAGCAATCTCACAGACAAGTAAACAATGGCAAATATTTTTTAGAGAACTTCCTAAGGTAAAGGAAGATATAAAGTTTTTAGCTATTTATAATAATAATAACTCCTTACATTTATATAGCGCTTTTCTAGGCACTCAAGTGCTTAACATAGTATAGGGGGAATCTCCTCATACACCACCAGTGTGCAGCATCCACCTGGATGATGTGACAGCAGCCATAGTGCACCAGTACACTCACCACACACCAGCTATTGATGGAGAGGAGAGAGTAGAGTGATGCAGCCAATTCATGTATGGGGATTATTAGGAGGCCATGTTTGAGAAGGGCCAATGGGGGGAATTTGGCCAGGACACCAGGGTTATACCCCTACTCTTTACGAGAAGTGTCCCGGGGTTTTTAATGACCACAGAGAGTCAGGACCTCAGTTTAACATCTCATCCAAAGGACAGTGCCTTTTTACAGTATAGTGTCCACGTCACTATACTGGGGCATTAGGACCCACACAGACTGCAGGGTGAGCACCCCCTGATGGCATCACTAATACCTCTTCCAGCAGCAACCTTAGTTTCCCCAGGAGGTCTCCCATCCAGGTACTGACCAGACTCAACCCTGCTTATCTTCAGTGGGCAACCGGTCTTGAGCTACAGGGTGATGTGGCTGCGGACTGTTATTTGGGGCTTACAGCAGCAGTTATCGGAGCATAAACGAGACGTTTGTATTTGATGACTTAGAAATCATATTTCACTTTGTGATTCTTTTGAAAATCTTTCGAACTGTGGTATTAGAAGAGAATGAGAGCTTTCATTTAATATATGACTTGTTAATTTAGGTGCTATGTGAAGGACTTTTATTTTTATATAAATATTTCTACCCCATCACCTCTGGGGGGGTGCTAATTTTCAAAACGAATATTTTGAGGCCTTATTTTGTTTAAGTAACATAAATGCAGAAGAGAAACGGGTATCTCTGAAAAGTTCAGATTTTAAGCTTTCAAATGATACCTCATATGCGTGACTTATGTAAACAGAGACTTTAATGTTTTAAGTGTAAACGATATATACCCCCCCCCTTTTTAGTGTTTAATGGATTAAGCCCTTTTTACTTTTACCTTTTGTTCTGAAATATATTTAAAAAATAAAATAAATACAAAATTACAAGAAATTATTTATTTCAAAGCAAACAACTTTTTTCAGTCAACCATTTATTTGGAATTCATCAAATGTTTAGGATAATGTGTTACTGCTCGCTGTAGAAATACTAGAATCTGCTGATAAAACTCTGAATATAGAGAAGAATTGTAATATTAACAGATTCATAAATCAAATTTAATCTGATGTGCTTTATTTGTTAGTATTAAACAGTAATATTCTGCTAATTAAAAGAAAGATTCATATAAATTTAACGTCATAAAAAGTTGAGGGTCGTTTGATGTTTAATTTTACAATGTAAAGTATAATTGGTTCAGGGTTTAGAATGATACACGTGTACCTTAAACACACTACAGATTTTTGACATTTGCATTTAAAATGAAAAAAAAAAAAGAAAAAAAGAAAAAATCAGTTTATGACAAAAACAAAATATGAGCGTTTTATCTTCAATTTATTACCTACTTCATTTAAAGACTATTTTGCTATTTATAATATCCATAAGAAAACATTCAGCTGGGCACTTCCCCTTTAATTCTCTCACCAGGTGTTCTGCTGCCCGGCACCTTCATGAAGAGCTGAACGGTGTTCATACCCAGAATACTGTGACCCACGTGACTCAACAGGTTCCCAGCAGACACGACCCGTGCAAACGCAGGCAGTTTACTGAGTTCCTGCAGCTGCAGCTTCCACCTGCAGGAGAGAAATGCCGTCACACACACACGTCTGCAACAGCTGCAGCCCATTCAAATGTGTTTCACAGATTTACTGGGATTGAACTCAACAGCAGAAGACAGGCAGTGTGTGTGTGTGTGTGTGTGTGATTGTGTGTTTGATTAAGTGTTTGATTGTGTGTGTGTTTGATTGTGTGTGTGTTTGATTAAGTGTTTGTGTGTGTGAGAGTTTGTGTTTGATTGTATTTGTGTGTTTGATTGTGTTTGTCTGATTGTGTTTGATTGTGTGTGTGTTTGTTTTTGTATGACAGTGTGTGTGTGTGATGTGTGTTTGATTAAGTGTTTGTGTGTGTGATTGTGTGTTTGATTAAGTGTTTGTGTGTGATTCTGTGTGTTTGATTGTGTTTGTGTTTGATTGTGTTTGATTGTGTGTGTGTGTGTGTGTGTGTGTGTGATTGTGTGTTTTTGTGTGTTTAAGTGTTTGTGTGTGATTCTGTGTGTGTGTGTTTGATTGTGTGTGTTTGATTGTGTGTGTTTGATGTGTGTGTGTGTGTGTGTGTATGTATGTATGTGTGTGTGTGTGTGTGTGTGTGTGAGATTGTGTGTTTTTGTGTGTTTAAGTGTTTGTGTGTGATTCTGTGTGTGTGATTGTGTGTGTTTGATTGTGTGTGATTGTGTGTGTGTATGTATGTGTGTGTGTGTGTGTGTGTGTAACTCAACTGGAGGAGGATTTATTCTCTCAGATAAAAAATAAAAATAATAATAATAATAATAATAATTTCCAAAACCTCTTGTGCAACTTTCAGACTTCACGACACAGTTAACTAGTTACTCTACGAGCTGACTTGTTTAATTCATATGATTCTCAGTTTGTGGCCTCATTATACAAACAAATACTTTGCATATCTATCACCAATCAGAACAATGTCTGTACATCTCTGCTGTAACGCTAGTGCAGTTCACTTCAAAACCAACATGTGTGTTTAAACTGAAGGATGAGTGGAAATTATTTTCAGTGGCAATGGACATTATGCCACAAATGCTGTTGAGCGGAACATTCCTGTTATTCTGTGAAATCTCTCTCACTACACAAATACTGCAAACTTTCAGTAAGACTTACTTCTTCTCATCGGACACGTCGATGTTGGTGCCAAACTTGATTTGTTTGAAAGGACCCTTCTGCCTCCTGGAGACACTGAAACAGAAAGAAAACAGCAGATTTATCTCGCTGCAGATGAAACGCACACAGATCAAGAGTGACGACATGTTTGATTGACACTCACGAATCTGATGATGTCATTTCAGAGTCCGACAGATCCTTCTGGCCTTTCTTCTCATTCTCTTCCTGAAATACAATCACATTAAATCCCACACTGACACTAACACTAATCTACTGTAATGTGATAACTGTGATCATGTGGCGCACCCGCAGTGACTCCTGGAAGGATGCGGCCTGATACTGCGCGTATTTTGCGATGGTGGTGTATGATCGACTGCTCTCGCAGCGCCACTGTTTCCTTGTGCCGCTCACGTCCCAGTTCTCATCGGCCGGCTGACACAGCTGCGTCCGCACCTCCACCAGGTGCTCTGGATTCGCCTCCACCAGCGTCTTAGTAGAGAACAGGCCCAAATCTGCAGAGAGAGAGAGAGAGAATGAACGAAGAGAGATGAACATCAGTCTACAGATGACAACTCTTGAATTTAAATGAGCTTTCCTAAAGTTCATGATTTCTGAACAGGGAATTTTTTTTATCCATTTGATCTATTTTTATTTCATCATTGTATTGAAATGACTGAGGGGAATTTTTATTTGTATCTCAGGTTCCACTCACTGTAATTTACAGATTTAAATGATTATATTTAGTTGTGTACTAATGACAGACAGACTGACGGTTCACACTGGATTGTGAGTTCGACTGTACACACACACTCAGGGAAGAGCAAAATATAGCTGGTGAAATATTTAGAGCTGATCATAATGGGAAAAATTATACTCTGATTTTCAGGGTTGTGGACTTTAGTAGCTTGACTCAACCAGCAGGACTTGCGCATTCAAGGATGACAGCCAAAATGATACCAAAGGTAATTTGGATATAAAGAATACAATATCAAAGACAACAAAATGATTGCAACATGTATAATCTGTGGTTAAAAAATTACAAATGTGTCATCAACATCCAATTTTTGTGTGGCATCTGAAAACTCAGAGGTAAGTTTGTTACTGCTACTCATCAGCTATGGTCAGTAGCATTTAACTTATCGTGTTAGCTAGCTACTTAATTACACAGAGCTCAGTGCACTGCAAGTACAGTTTTGGTGTGAATTATTTTACACGCCTCATTGCTGAAACCAGCTAAAGATTCAAGGAAGATAGGGTTGCCATATGGGATAGTCCTGTATTTAAAGATGAAATGATCAATATGGGATAAATTGTGTCCCGTATTGATTCGGTATGGGACGCATCATTTCACTTTAAACTGGTCAGATGGTGTCACGGCTAAATCATTCTAGATTGTTAATTTAACATCAAGTAGGACATTTTGCCTACAGTGGGTAAGGGGTCATCTGAAAAGTCCACACATTGTGCTAATACTGTGGAGGGTGTAATTAATATAGTAATTAATACTTGGACACTAATTTGGGCAAAAAGCACTAATAAATTGTTTAAAACTTGATGCTTAAAGTTGAGGACTTGGGACTTGAATGCAAAGACTTGGTCTCACCTCTGCAGATTTTAAAATGTTTTCTTTCTATGAATTTTCCAGGCCTGGAAATCACAATCCTAAAATTCCCTGATATTGCCGGGTTTTCCATGTGAACTCTGAGCGCTCCATCAATGATGACATGCTGACAGACAGGCATGACAAATACATTTTAGAAATACCAACCAGAAACAAAACTACTGTTTGAAATATTATCATTTAACAGCTAAAAGGTTTTTGATAACGTGACAATCGTGATAAATTATTGCACATGTATCTGCTATATAACTTCAACACTAGTGTGAGCTGTAAATCACACAAACTCATCAGACGTCCTTGAGCTCTGAGCGCCAATGAAGCGACTCAGCTTTTATTCAGGTGAGTTTTCTTGTTGCCATGGAAACCACAGAGAAATGAGTAACCACACAAAGAATCCAGGTGTGGCCTGTCAGTTTGTTCTTGGCCAGTGTGTGCGTGCGTGTGTGTGTGTGCGCGCGCGCGTTACAGGTCAAACCTAGTTTGAGTGCTCCAGCGAGGCCGCGTATGACAGTGACGGGATTGGACGGGTTTGTGCAGAACTGATGTAGTGGCGGGAAGAACGCGTCTCGTTTATTCTCCAGCTGAAAAACACACACAATATAAAACGCACATCACCGCTCTGATGCAGGAATCACATGAATCTCATGCAGGCAAAACAGTAAACTGGTGTTGTTCTCACATAGATGCTGGGCGTGGGGGGGTTGAGTTTGTCTTTAGGCAGCGGGGGTGAAGGGGGCGGAGGAAGACGTGGCGGTGGACATTTATTCAGCAGGATACTACTGCTCGACAGACCATTCTTACCAAGATTCCTGTAAACACACACTTCCTTATTAAATATGCAATGAAATTTGCCTCACACTGAAAATGTTGCATTTGTCAGCCGAATTTGAAATGCAAAAGTCATCATTACTGAAGTCCTTAGCATCATTAATACATTCAGTCACATGCATTAGTTATGTATTTCAAAGGACTCGTGTTTTATACTAGAACACACGTGTGATTCTACTGGCCAATAAAAGTTATTGTGAGATCATTGTGAGTATTCTGCACGTCATACAGTAACAGAAGCATCTGCTTAAACAGAAATACTGTTTAAAATCAGTTTTACAGCATCATTACACTGAACTTGTCATTTTATTTATACAACATTGAAAAAAATTACTGGACCTTAGAGATTAGTTGGATCAAATGAAAAACACAGATTTAAAAATATTTTCTAATATTCATAATAATCCTAAACAAACCACAATTTAAAACGAGTATTTTTGGCTTTAATGTTTTGGCCCAGTGTGCCCAGAATGTCAGTTCATCAGAAGTTTATATGTGTCCGAACTGACCTGCAGGCCTTCAGGACATCAGCTGATGTGGGGTAAATTGACAGGGTGGATGACGAGTGGGTGGGTCTGTGAGGTTCTTTGATGAAGAGTTCAGGCGGCTCCACCTTCAGCGGGCTCTGAGAATCTTCTGAACAGGCTCCGCCTCCACTACCATTCATGGTGACTGCGGGCGGCGGTCCGGGCGCGGAAGAGCCCGGTTTGTTAAGGATGCTCGCGGGCTCTACGGAGCGCGGTGAAGGGGATGCGGTGGACAGGGCGGAGGCAGGCGAAGACGTGGCGCTTGAGTGGACATGATTGATCCTGGAAGCTGCAGCAAGACCATCCTTCCCACCCTGAAGAGCAGAGAGCTGCGGATTGTCTGCGGAACGAGTGGCGGGCGAGGCGGGCGTGAGTGTGGGCGAGCGGTGGGGACTGTGGTGGTTGGTGGCAGTGGAGCCATTGCCCTGCGGGGTGGCGCTCTCTTTGGTCGGGGCGGTGCCGGGTGGAGCACCTGAGGTAGCTGTGTGCGACGAGGAAGAGGCGGGCGAGGACGCGGAGGAAGGGGAGGGTGAGGAAAAATGATTGACAGCTGGCACCGAGGGGTCTCTGGGGGTCGTGGCGGAATGTCCAACCTGATTGTGAGGGCCGTCGGCCGAAGCGCTGGAAGAGAGAGATCGGTCTTCATTAGGACACGCCCACCGAGACCCCTGACTCTTCTGAAGCCCCTACAGAGAGAGAGAGAGATGCATGAACATGAGGTGAATATAACAGCGCTGACACACGAGAGGTTGTGTGTCATATACGGTCTTCTCACCTCACTAAAGTCCATATGGACTGAACTGTGTTCACATCTGTTAGTGATAACATATTCTGTGCTGTTCTTTACCAATTGTTTGGCATCAGCAACAAATAACGCAAAACTCTAACTTTAAGATTTCCAGTTTTCTATAAAGAAAAGATTATGGGTTGAAAATGTTAAAAATGTCAACTTATTGTTCATTTTCATAAATAGTCAGTGAAAGGAGGTGCTTCACCCTCAGAAAATTTAGTTTGTCAAACTAAATGGTATTTGAACCATTTTATATGAGGTTCGCAAATTAAAGTAAATTATTGCTAAACTTTTAATTCACATAAATAATATTTGTTTCATATTTCTCTTACAACTCTGCAAACAAGGTGAAATGGTTGAGTTTGATACAGTCAACACTACACTGAGCTCATTTACATGGATGTCAGAAAGCAGTTTATTGAGAGAAAGCTTCTTTAAAGGTGCTGTAAGCGATTTTAGCCGTTCTACTTCCACAAGATGAGCCGCTGAATTAGCCACACCCCCTCTTTCCAAAACCCCACCCTCCAAAGATACCAAATGCGCTTTGAGACAGACATCGTGCAGAAACGGTTGTTAAAAGCAACAGCAGTAAAATAGCGCCCTCAACTGACAACTGTTATGAACAACACGGCATAAAAATGGCATTAAGCCTCAATAATTCACTAAAACTACAATACTATGAGAACGTGCAAAATGATTGACGGGTGAAAAGTGTCATTGTCCGCGGACACATTTTTATTTGTTGTTTACAGAGTCTAGATCTGTCACAGAGACCGGTGAGATATCTCACTTATTTCAGTAGTATCTTTCAGGGAGTAGGAACATTTGTTGCATACCTCTCCATGAAGAAAAAAAATAAATAAATAAAATAAATCACTTACAGCACCTTTAACTGACCCTATTTATTTTCTTCTTGCAGGTTACTGGTCTTATTGTGAATGATTCGTTCATGCATATTTGTTTTTTTCTAAAAACATTTCTGACTTTATTTGACCTTACTCTTCTGACGTATGGGACACCACACGGAAGCCAATAGTCAAACGTTTTTAGTCAGTTTTAATCTTTTCAAGAGCCTGTCATGTACACAAACCTGGCATTGAGATGAAGGGGGTGTATTTGCAGCTGTTTCCCTCCCAAAACCCTGTTTCCTGCCCAAAAATAACTTGGTTACAGTTAAGGAATAACAGCAAATTCAGAGTTGTGTTCGAGGCATTTCAGGGCTGAATGTTTCCAGAGGTGATCACTTCTGAATGAAACAAGCGGGAGGAGTTTCTTCATATTTTAACATTTTGAAGCACTATACACTAAATATAAAGGATAAAGAACACTTTTTGTGCTGCACATCCCAAGACACAGTACTTTAGAATAATGCCAGCTTTAAAAAAATACTGTGATCTTTTACTCACTTGTTTCTTATTCATCTGCATTAGATTTTCACAACAGCTCCAGCTTCGTCTTAAGCAAAGACCTTGACATGCTGTGTGCTTTTGTGGGCTGGTTATGTTTTAATGTTGTCAGTTAGGTCATCATCAATTTCACAAGTCAGTGGTAAAGCTGGCCGGTATCGAGATTCTCAGTTTCCCCTGCAAGCGCCTCTAACATTAGCAGCATGGTGGAGAGGAGCGTGCATGTGTGCTTCGATGTAAACTAAAGCCTATTGGCTATTTTCTAAAAAAAAGTTTCAAGAATTGAAACTTTGTTTCAGTAGGAAATACATCAAAACACCAAATAGAACTGCGCTCATCAAGGCACTTCAAGTTCACATGCACGGTGTGAGTGGCGTACTCTTTACTACTGTATAGATAGAGCTTGGCCAGTTCTCCACAGCAACATAATTTCCAGAAGTTCCACAGTTGCTGCTGTGTTTGTTTCTTTAACTTTCCATCGTGGCCTAAAGCAGCATTGTGCTGCAATAGTGAGGTTTTCCTCTTACGGCATACTCTGGCATGTATGTGCACTCTTCAGAATCCTAAGAATGACATGTTTACATGCCCAAATGAGCTGCGTTCTCTGGGAGAAACCTAGATGCGTTAAACCGCTCTCTCTTAATTCTTTAAACGGCATAAGGAAAACGGTATTCACATTTACATGACGTTTCAGAACGGCACTGTAAACAGGGTCAATGTGTGATTGTGGGGTGGAACAGACAATTGCTATGTTTAAAAACAAGCTACTCCACATGTTATCAGACAATAATTTGACCGCAGACTGTGATGAGATCAGAAACGGACCTGAGTGGAGTTCAGATGCTGCTGGCTCTTCCACACGTCTCCTGGGCTTGTGCAGTTGTGAGGTAGTGTGTTGGGCTGCAGGTAAGGCACGTCTCCATTACTTCTGCTTCCTGGTGTGTGATTATTGCCGACCGAATGGGGGGGCTGGGGGCCAGTGTGGGAGGCGGGGCTGGGCAGGAAGGGCCCGTTGGTCAGAGATGGGGCATTACAGGGCAGTCTCAGGGCCGGGCTGCGAGGAGCAGTGTGAGCAGGCAGTGATGATTCGGCTGAGGGGCCGTTGGCGAGAGAGGGTCGAATCTGACCTGACGAGCTGAGACGCATCTGCAGGCAGAATCAACAGAAATATGAAAACTATCAACCTCAATATAAAAACTAAAACATCAATGTCTGTCCGTAAATCGCTTTTCAATCATGTATTTTTGAAATGCCACTGTTTCTGGAATCATCTGGTTCTGCTGTACCTGCTGCTGGTGCAGATTCATGGCTGACAGCTGAGCCTCCAACTGCTCCAACATCTGAAGCTGCGCAGGCTTCAGAGCTGCACGATTCACCCGCAACTGCTCCAACAACTGAGAGAGAGAGAGAGAGAGAGAGAGAGAGAGAGAATCTTTCAGTGAATAAACAGATTAAGAACAAACACTCCTCAGCCTTTCAGAACACCACCTGCAAATTAACCGAGCGAAGACTGAGCCAGGGCCAGTTGCGTTCCTCACCGCCACTTCCGGGGCTCCATCACGCCTCCTCGGGGCTTTGTCTGGGCCAATGGCTTTTGGCCCACCGATTACCCTTGGGCCAAACAAGGCCAACCGGGGATTGAGGTGGGTTCAGTTTCAAAGGTGGAGTTTCATCGAACTTCAAAGGTTGTGTATTCAGCGCACAACGGTACAGGTTCGGGAAAAAATAAAAATAAATGCAGGCACAGTACAAATCCGTTAAAATGATATTATAAAGAAAGAAATTACTTTCCAAGGTTCGGTGAACTTTCATAGATGGTGTGCTGGGACATCGTCCCACTGGTAGTGGAGAAAGCACTTGGGACATCACGGCAGTTACAGTCGATGAGTTGTCAACGCTAACTTATCTTGCTGTGTACATTCGATGTAAACTCAATATTCTAGATAACATGATACCTCAGCTTGAGTTTCCCTCTTGCTTATCAAATGGGAGGGGTGTGTGACATTGGCACCACAGTGGTGTATTAAGGGTGGGTTTTTGGGCAACGCTTCGGAGTTATTGGCCCGATGGTGGGATCACAGATCGATTTTGTTCTTGTGGCTTGAGGTCTGCGGCACACACACCACATGATCTTGGAAAATGCCTCTACGTGAATGATCATCCAGATGTAGATCTTTACGCTGGTGTTCATAATTTTCATGGTTACACCTACCGATGTTGGGGACCATTAGCAGAATTAAGGTTTTTAAGTTTTCCTGACAGTTTGTGCTGGCATGCTGTTATGAACCACCAATACAAAATCAAATACACCTTTCTGGCCAGATTTTTTTTAAATGACATCACATCCGTTAAATCTTCTATTTTGCATGAAGTATATCGAGCCTTAGTGCTGATACAATCATAATAATATATCACGATACTTCTCATAACTTTGTCTCAATAATTTAGATAAATATATCGCTAGTTTTTATTGTTGTCTTTCATATCAACCCTAACAGTTTAATAATGAAGTAGATGCTTGAATATCAGAGACGTGTGAAAGGCGTGTGACTGGGTCTCTCATGTGTTCAGTGCAGTTTCTATCATGATACAGTTATGATAATGAGATGCATCACAATGTATTGAATCATGACATATGTAATGCCATGTGAAGGGAGGTTGGCGATACTCAACTAAAACGAAGCACTCGTTCATAAAGATGAGTGTGTCATTGTTTCAATGTTCAAATACTTCCTGAAGAGTCTCAACACTGTGACACGTTCAAAACATTGCTTAAGTGAAATGACACAGCAACATTGACTTAACCAATGGTGTGAGTTTAGGGCAGGACTATCTGTTGGATTGACCAATAGCAGACGGGCATGTGTGTATCTTTTAAGACAGTCTGTCTGGTGATGCAAGTGGTGCAGAAATTACACACTGCAGCTTTCAGACAGTTTTAAATGAACTTACCTGCAGCTTCTGAGGTGACAGGTACCAGTTTGGAGTTTGTGTTTGTGCTGGACTGCTGCTCCACGACTCTGAACTCTGATGAGTGACACAACACGCATATAAACAATTAATAATATGTATTAAACGGGTCTCTGGAATACTTGATTCTGATTGATCAATGGCACCATCTAGCAGTCTGATTTTTCTGAATAACAACCGCACATCTGTGGATTAAGGTGCTTCAGACGGGTCATACGGGTATTTTGAGTCATCTTCAACTTCTCGGATCACTGACTACAAGTGAGCTAACAAAATAATTTCAGCTCAATGTTTCATGTCCAGTTATTGATTTCTTTGGCAAGTAGTTTTGTAATAAGCAGGATAATGAGCAGTCAGATGGTCATTATTTACTAAATAAACACCAACAGAACTCCGTCCCAAACCGGAGGTGGAATTCAGCTGTTCAGTGATTTCATCTCACATAATAACAGTTTCAATGCAAATCAAAATTTAATTGACTATTTATTTGGCTAATAGTTCATTGTACATAATACACAGTGTTACAGTACATAATGTACATTCAGTTGATTGTTAAAATACACCCCTTCAGGGTGATCAGGATCAGGTTTGTGATAACAACCGACTGACTGTACATTATCCCTAACTAAACGAACACATCACTCATATAATGACATCAGTTTATGAGCGCTCACACAAACCTTTGCAGGGCTGACGGTCCGTTTCTTCTTGGCCGGGCTGGACTGACCATTGACCTGGTCCAGCGGTTTCTCATGAGGCGGCAGCGAGTGACCAGAGCCATGAGACCCCCCCGATGACCCGGGGTGAGGCTTACACGCCTGAGACAAACCGTGGGAAGAGAGTCAGGTGCCATAGAGAGAGAGAGAAAGAGAGAGAGAGAGAGTGATGATGTCAGCACCAAACCCAATGAAGATGGTGTGTTTCAGTTGATTTTTGGAGAGATTTGCAGCTTCACTTCAGCTGCAGCGAGTTTGTCACACAGCTGATAAAAAACAAGAGAAACTAGAAAGAAAAGCTTATATTAGCCCAGATGACAAATGTACCCATTAAAGAAGTTTAAACAAATAATCATTAACAAACCACAGATCCAAGAACAGAATTACAGTGATTACGGCTCTAGCACACCATCAGCACCTCTGAACGGCACAACAGATTTGTTTGGTCACAGCATGGTGATTTTCGAGGCATTCTGTGGTTTTCGTAAAGTTTGCCGAGTATGATCTGAAACTTTTGAATCATGAAAATTGGGGTCGCTGCAAAGAAACTGTACACAACTTCCAAGGATCATGAAAAAATGATAAACATAGTATTCTGCAGGCCCCAAAGATACATGAAACCATTTCGATAGTAGGTGGTGCTGTCAAACAATTCTATTAAAAAGAGTCTAATAACTTTATTGACACGGTCTGATTTTGACTCAAATTTGGCAGATCCGGTTACAGCTCTAGAACAAGTTTGACATTTTTGTCATAAATCTAGTGCGGTGGAAGTTCAACACTAACTTGGCATGAGCCAAATAATGCGCGGACTCTGAGAAAATGTGCAAGAAACTTTAAACTGTTGTTGGTGGTTACAGAGTTTGAGAGGTGGACTAAACATTTGCTCAGATTTGACTTTCATACGTTTTTATCACACTATTCTAGGGCTGCCATAGACTCTAATGCAGAAAACAATAATATTATACACAACGCAAATAACATTAACCCTCCCACTAGTGCTGCTAGGATCACCATGACAACCGCCCCACCGGTGGTGATGTGCACATAAATGTATCAACTGATAAGACTTTGTGAAAATCTGAAATAAAAGCAAACGAGTATAGTAAACAACTGGATCCTTTGTGACTGTGTTGTCTAGTCCTCATGCTAGAGACATATTCATTTCCCGTCTTTTTAGAGACACAGGATTTTGTGCTACATTGCGCATTGTTACGCGCCGACCTATTCACAACGTAAGTTTCACAACTAGCACAACTTCGTCCAAGTTCAGCTGTACATTCGCACGTTTATGATATTAATTTAATTACTTATATATATATATATATATATTGGGTGGGGGGGGGCATCAGAAAATGGTTTGAGTTCCAGTGCTGAGAAAGAATGTAACAAGTAACAATGCTAACACTGTTCTACATTACACAGAAATACTAAACTGTAATAATGAGCCTTTAAAATATACATTTCACAAGCGCGCATACGAAGTGAGCCGCAGCGACACTGGCAAAAGCGGTAATAACTCTGAATGTGTCAGAAAAACCAGCAAGGAGACTATCTGAACATTATGTTAATTTATAGAGAGAAATGCACATTAGGATTGTGCCGACAGACGATCTCGGGGATCAATGATGGTCAGAGTGATCAATAGCTGATGCCTTTGACCATGTCAAGACCATATTTGGCTTGTTTTCCCATTAATGTATTAAATTATTTTTATTATTATTATTAGGCTATTATTATTATTATCAAATATTAAAAATAATTTGCCTGTAGACACACAGACACGTGCTTGAATAAACACACTGCGCATGTATGACACGCTGATACGGAGGCGTGCAGTCTCGTGGAACACACGTATGTAAAAGGTTCTCACTCTTTCTTTGTTTTGCAAGAACAGTATCATCTGTGAGTGCTGTAAATGATCTCAGATATCTCATCTCAACTTTATTTCCACAGAACGGTTCATTTTGAACGCAACTCTGCAGCCTATACATCTGTGATTAAAACATTAAATAATACCAAAACACCTCCAACCATGAGTTATATTTCAGTGATTATCATCATCATCATTATTATGTTTACATTTAGAATTGTTTTTATGTCTTCATTTGTGTAAGTAATTTTCCGCCTGCATGTTTAGACGGATTCTTGTCTGACGGTAAATGGAAAGGTGGTTATGTGTTATATATGTGTTATTCTTTTGTCACTTCATTCTTTTATTTGCTTTTTCGTTTCGTTTGGAGTGCAATTTGAATTTAGAAATGTATTCGATCGGGGTCTGGGTAGCTCAGTGGTAAAATACGCCGGCTATCACACCTGGAGTCGTGAGTTTGAATCCAGGGTGTGCTGAGTGACTCCAGCCGGGTCTCCTAAGCAACCAAATTGGCCCGGTTGCTAGGGAGGGTAGAGTCACATGGGGTAACCTCCTCATGGTCGCTATAATGTGGTTCGTTTTCGGTGGGGCGCGTGGTGAGTTGTGCGTGGTTGCTTCGGTGGATGGCGTGAAGCCTCCACACGCACTATGTCTCCATGGCAACATGCTCAACAAGTCACGTGATAAGATGCGTGGATTGACGGTCTCAGACGCGGAGGCAGCTGAGATTCATCCTCCACCACCCGGATTGAGGCGAGTCACTACACCACCACGAGGACTTAGAGCGCATTGGGAACTGGGCATTCCAAATTGGGAGAAAAAAAGAAATGTATTTGATTTAAGTTTTTCATTTTTTAAATAAATTAATTTAATTTTCAATGCAAAATCACTAAAGCAAGAATATTCACCGATCCCTCAGCCGGGGGTGTTGATGATGTAATTGGATATTGTATATATATATATATCGTGATGGAGGGAACAAAACGCATTTATTCACACACATGATGTATTTTCTCAGATGAAATACCGTCCGGTAGAGAATGCACAGATGAAGAAGGTTCGTTGCCAGAGAGATATTGCCCTTCACAACAGTTGTAAAAGTATCTTTCAAAAAGTTGAACATCACACATTTTAATTGCACTTATTTGTTCTGTTTCATTTGAATTTTTAGTTAAAATAAATAAAAATTGCTTTATTGTGTAGGATTAACCCTAACCCTGCTTAACGAAAATTACCCCATAGTACCACCTAGCTTCCAACCAGCGCTAATACCGCTGTTCGGTTATTTTTTCTGCGACCAATCAAAACTTTGTCGACCAAGACTCTTCTCATCGACTAACGTTTGGTCGACTATCAGGGGGCAGCCCTAGTATTTTGTGATATATTACAAAGGGTTCAGTTTCTATTTCGTGTTCAATGATGCACAATTTAAAGTTTGATCCAGTTTAAACACGTATTTTGCGCACTCTTTCTCCCCACTGTACAACACCGTCCACCGGTATTTGGCCCCAAAACATTGCCACCGCAACAGCCCAACCTCCCACACAAACAAATAAAAACTGAGGAAAAAGATGTCAAAACACAGAACAAATAAATAAACACTGATTATGAGTGAGAGTCAGTATCAATGAGTGAAACAGAACGACTCATTGTACTGTGTCTTTAATGAACGCACACACACACACACACACACACACACTATAAACCACTGAAGTCAGATCGTGTCAGTGTTTGTTGTGTTACTGCAACACTACATTCACAAACAAAACCCTGAGAAAACAAATGGCAAAGAGAGTCTTTTAATCCTCTTTTTACTCATTTGAAAAAGAAGTGTTGACATGTTTAAAATGTTCTTCTGGAGGCATCTAGAGCTAATTTAAGAGAACTGCAAGATAAACCTATTAAAAACACATTTTTGACCAAGTTATGTGAATATCTAGAGCTGAACTACTGAAGTCCACACAGAGAAACCACGCTACTGATCACAAACACAAAAAAACTTTCAAATTATTATGTTTTATGGAAATGTAGGTAATCAGCCAAAAAAACATTAATCCTGACCTTAAATTTGTGAAAATGAACCATTATCAAGCAAGTGTGATCATATGCGAGCAGGAGCATGGTTTGCAGTGTGTGTGTATAGAGGGAGGGGCATTTCTTGGGGTGTATGGTCAAAAGGTGTGTGTCTATCAGATCTCACCTGCATGCCTGCGCTCTGGATGCCCTGTCTGGACGTTAGCTCTGCTGGGATTGGGAGACTCCACGCTTCCTCAATACTAGGAAGCATTTTACTTTTACTCTGTAGACTATTGTGTTGGGGGTTACAGAACTGAGCCTAGGACGAAAACGCGTGAAAAACACATTTAAACAGCCATGTGATGTCGTGGGGCGCAACAGTTCAAACAGAGCAGAGCCACACGTGTGCTGCATGAACGCCACACGACTGCCAATCAAATCTGTGGCTGCAGCTGAATTAATGCAAATTATTTCTAGTTGAAATTAATATTTGATCAGTTGACACACTCATACAAACAAAGAATGAAGAAGGTGAAAGAACTTTGACAGAAATTAACTGAACATATTTAGAAAAAATGGAACATGTATGAGCCCCACATACAATGAAAAAACGCTCAGAGCCCCAGACGAGTGCTTTATCCCCTACAGAACATACCCTATACACACTATATACCCACCACACGTCTAGAGAGTGGGTCATGGAGTGTCGGTCTGGAGGGTTTAGTGTGCTTTTAATAGCAGGTTAGCTGTCGCTCTTACCTGCAGGTATTTGATGCGTGCAGCCAGCGCAGCGGTGTTGGTGCAGGTTTTGCTGCGCGTGGCATTAATGTAGCACTTGATGGCATCCTGCGGCTGGTTGCAGGACTCATAAAGCGTGCCCAGATCCATCCAGGCTGCGGCGTGACTGTGATCCAACTGCACAGCGCAGATGTACGCTTGCAACGCATCCATGGGCTGATTCTGCTGCTGATACAACACGCTACGAGAACAAATAGGACATAATGCACCAGCGTCAGGTGTGCTAGTATGAGAATGCGTTGGTCTGGATGTTTGTTAAAGGAATAGTTCTCCCAAAAAAAAAAAATCTGTCATCATTTACTCACCCTCATGTCATTCTAAACCCCTTTGACTTACTTCCTTGGAAGACAAAAGGAACGTTTTTGCAGAATGTTCATGTTCATGTGATATCAAATGGCACTATATTTGATGTATATGGAAGTGTATTTCTGTTTATGGTACACAGAAGCTCAGACATTCTCTTAAAAATCTCCTTTTGCATTCTACACAAGCAAGCAAATAAGTGGCTTGAAACGACATGAGGATAAATAGTTGACAGAATCGTCATTTTTGGCAAACAAAAATCTGTTGAATTTTAAAGAAAAAGTGAGGCATGAGGATGTTTTGACAGATATACGTACCCTATAGAGCACCATGTATCTGCACTGGCCTCTGATTTGTCAATGGACTGTCTGTATGAAATGAACGCATCCTGGACCTTCCCAATACTGGAGTAGCACCTACAGAGAGCACACAACATCAGAATTGCACAAACTGCAGTAGCACATTTTAGCATCAACATCTAGGCCTACACAAACGGCAGCACCGCACCAGTGCATTACAGCATCAACACAACCTACTCGATATTCTGGCTTCAAAAGAAGAACACTCAATGGAGACTGTCCTCTTGTCAGTAGCTGAAACCCTGCGACTGTCTAGAGCTAACTCCAAATCATCTGTCCTCATTCTCCTTGACCCGTCTGCTGCTTTCAACACAGTGAACAACCAGATCCTCCTGTCCACCCTCTCCGACGTGGGCATAGGGCCGGGCGATTAATCCAATTTTATTTTCAATTACGATTTTGGCTTACAACAATTATGAAAACAAGATGAGATAAAACGTATTGTGCCGCATTCCGTTTCGCAATGAAACACCCCGGCGTTATATCTTTAAAGCATCCTTTATTAAGTTCAAATAAGGAAGCAGGTTATGTAAACTCTGAACCTGGCATCTTCTCCCGGCTGATGCACCCTCTGGCACAGGGACGCTCATCACACGCGTGCATTTGCTGCAGCTAGATTATAACGTGATGGCTCGCGACGTAGTGAATCATAATTTATGTGTCACGTTCACTGTGTGCATCTTATCATGAAGAAAATTGGCAATACGCAGCTCTATTAAGAAGAGAAAGTCTGTTTTTTGTGAGTTAAAGATGGATCGGAGTCTTAGCCCCATTATACACTGGAACACAATACGTTTTTGATTAGTCTTTTCTGGCTTGTTTTCCAAAATAACATCTAAATCCCCTTTAAAACAACATACATTTACTTTAGCAGCTATACTAAAAACTTCCGACCAGAATACCTCACCAAGACGGGCATTTATGTAAACACAGAGTGATATCTAAAGTGAACGCAAACAGCAGAGAAAAAAGCAGATTTGTATTAAAATTTTGGACTTGTAAATGTAAGCTAACAGACCAGGGGCCAGTTGCACCAAGTTAAAACTTATCCTAGTTGTGGCGTAAATGGGCACGAAGTTACAATTTATGCTCATCTAAATATTTGAGCATTGCACCATTAAAGTTGGGTAGGACGTAACCCTACATAGAAACTAAATATTTATGGAACCCTGCAACCAGGCGTAATAAGACTGATTTAATGACATCAATATGCTCATATTTTACATGACTTCATTCCTTTAGACACACATGATGATTTTGATATTTACACTTGTTGACATTTATGAGAGAGAATATTATATATATAAAAAATAAACTTGCTTCTTAGCGGCTCTTCAGCATGAAACTGATCTAACGGTGCACTTTCTGGGATGCGTCAAGATTCACACACAAAATATATAGGATATTAAAGTGAATAAATGTCCATTTTTCCAGCCTGTTGTATTAGTATTTATTTATTGCTCCTTATTAATTTTAGACAGTTCCAGAATAATGTTATTTACATAGGCTAAATATATTATTTATTAAATCTACTTTTATTACATATTTCAGTGGGAATATAATTTATTACAGCTGACAGTTACATGAACAAACAAGGTTTGAACATCAACCGTAACAAGATAAAATTAAAATGCACGGCTTTTTAACACTTGTGTACAAATTTGAAGGCTGCTTATTGGATCAATACAGGTAAACGTCAGGGGTCAGGGTATCTCAGCGAGTATTGACACTGACCATCACACCTGGAGTCACGAGTTTGAATCCAGGGCGTGCTGAGTGACTCCAGCCAGGTCTCCTAAGCAACTAAATTGACCCGGTTGCTAGGGAGGGTAGAGTCACATGGGGTAACCTCCTCGTGGTCACTATAATGTGGTTCTCGCTCTCGGTGGGGTGTGTGGTGAGTTGTGCGTGGATGCCGTGGAGAATAGCGTGAAGCCTCCACACGCGCTATGTCTCCACGGTAATGTGCTCAACAAGCCACGTGATAAGATGCGCGGATTGACGGTCTCGTCCTCCACCACCCGGATTGAGGTGAGTCACTATGCCACCACGAGGACTTAGAGCACATTGGGAATTGGGCATTCCAAATTAGGGAGAAAAAAGGAAAACAAAAAAAATTTAAATACAGGTAAACATCATATTATGCGACTACGCATCACTTTACGGAGAGCTTACGACCTACTAGTTAAGTCTTGCCTTAAGAACAGGTGGAGCAACCAAATTAAGCACTTAGTTAAACTAAATAGTAGTTACTAAGCCATTAGTTTGAACTTTACATCCCAACTTAAACGAGAACTTACGGAAATCTGGTGCAATCCTACCCTGCTGCTGTCTAGTGTGTCATTATAATAATCGAACAACCATAACATGAAAACGAGAAAAACACTCACTGCTCTTGACTGAGTAACTTTAGTATCTTAAAAAGTATTAATGTATTATAATCAAACAGTGAAGACCAGTAGAAGTTTTATGCATTTCATTCTGAATGTTTCCTTGAATACTTGTTACTGCTGTTAAAAACTTTTAAAGCTGTCAAAAAAGCACTGAATTTTCTTAATTTGTATTTTTTGTTCTATTATCTTTATTTCTATTCATTGCTGTTTTTTATTGTTATTTTATTACTGACTGTTTACTAGTCTTGAATAATTACTTGAGAACTTGAAATCATTCTTCCATAATTAACATATTAGTTAGTTTTATTATTTGTTGTGGTTTTGAAGCTGGTATTGAGAATCGTCATATTTCACTACCGACTACTGAAATATTGGTAATGTGATAATGTATAGTCTTTATTGTACATGGTAGATCTTATTCCATAGAAGTGTGAGCACCCCTGCTGTAAATGATGGCGATGGAGGTTTTTCTTTATTTGACTACCATACGTAACAAAACATTTTTTTTACCATATGACAATAGCCTCCTCCCCCACCCAGTGCAGTTTACATTAAGTTCAAGGAAATCCACTGTTAAAAAGTTCAATAAATGCATGATATTTTCACAGTCAATGTGTAATAGTGTTAAATAATCGTGATCTCAATATCGACCAAAATAATCATGATTATGATTTTTGCCATAATCGAGCATCCCTACCTGGGCATCACAGGAACTGGTTTGAATGGTTTGAGTCATACCTTACAGGCAGTTCTTTTAAGGTCACCTTGAGAGGTGTCCCAGTCCCACCAGCTGACCACTGGTGTTCCTCAGGGATCAGTGCCTGGACCCCTCCTCTTCTCAATCTACACTACATCACTCGGATAGATTATTTAGGCACATGGCTTATTTTACCACTGCTATACGGATGATACACAGCTCTACCTGTCGTTTCAGCCAGACGACCCCACCGTCTCAGCTCATATCTCTGCCTTCCTCTCGGACATTTCGGCCTGGATGAAGGAACTCCACCTTCAGCTCAACTTTACCAAGACAGAACTCCTAGTGATCCCAGCAAACGCATCTGTTGACCACAACCTCATTATTCATCTTGGTTCAACTACACTAACACCAGCCAGGACAGCCAGGAACCTGGCAGTGGTGGTTGATGACCAGCTTAACGTCACTGCTAACATCTCATCAACCGCCCGGTTTTGAAGGTTCGCGTATTACATCATCAGCAAAATCAGACCTTTCCTGCCTGAATATGCTGCACAGCTCCTGGTCCCAGCTCTGGTCATTTCAAGACTGGACTACTGTAATGCTTTGTTGGCTGGCCTCCTAGCTAACACAATTGAACCACTGCAGATGGTCCAGAATGCAGCAGTGCATCTGGTCTTCAAATCAACCAAAAAGGGCTCACCTCACCACCATCTTGATTTCACTTCACTGTCTACCTGTAGCTGCCCACATTAAATTCAAGGCTTTGGCCTTCAGAACAGCCAATGTAACAGCAACCTCTTCATTCAATTTACTCCTCAATATCTGTGTCCCAACTTGCTCTCTGCGGTCAATGAACGAGCGGCGCCTGGTGGTCCCGTCGCAAAGATGCAAAGTCCATTTCACTATCATTAAATTTCCTGGTTCCTCTGTGGTGGAATTAGCTTCCAGCCTCCACACGATCTGCTTAAACCATCTCAACATTTAAGAACCAGCTGAAAACACATTTGTTCTGTGAGCACTTAACCAACCCACACTAACCGAATCATTGAATCATGATGACATGTGCTTAAACTGCAGCACTGGACAGTACATTTCAGCATCATCCCCACATCTCAGAGCCTGAAATTCATCGCGGGATTGCGGGTATAGCGCACAATTTTAATCATTCCAGCAAGTTCCACGTTCATAGCGCAGGAAAATTCAGCACACTTTTATTCACTTTACAGTGCAGCTGCGAATTAAACAAATATAGATACAGGATGAACAAATCAAATCAATAAACTTATATTTGTATCAAACTGTAACTCCATAAGATGCGTAAGTAAATCCGCTCTCTCTCTCTCGTGCAGCTGTCAGCAGTGTGTTGAGTGTTGATGAGTTTAGTGTGAGCGCGTGCAGTGAGGGAGCGCTTTGTCGGACAGTTACCGAACTTATGTTACACATGTATAAAATTTTCTAAACCTGTTAATTTGACATACAAATGGCATTATACTGCATCTCCGTTAATGAGCGACACGATAAAACCATCGCTCCTGTAAACAATAACAAAGCTGTTAACATTGCGTGACGCTGGAGCAATCTATAGTTTTGACACCTTTCATATCTTGGCGCTTGATCATCAGTCATAATGCAGCACATTTAACAAGAGAGGCAGAAATAGCAAAAATGCTTTGTGTACCAGCTGCATGATGAAGAGAGAGACACTTAAACACCTGTTACATCTCTCCATCCAGGGTTGGAGATTAACGGGGGCTCTGGGCAAAAATGCCCCCTAAATTCAGTTTGGTGTCGTGCTCACGTGCTAAATTATTACGTGACCATTCAGTCCTTTTGTTCAAAATATATGGTCCTAGTAACACTGTCAATCCCTGTGCTATATCCTACTTCCCTGCCCATCGCTTCATCTCACTTATGCATCTGTCTGAAAAGCTTCCTCACCTGCTAGAAGCCAAAAGTGCAGGACGGATGGATGTTATATAAGTTAAGCAGGTCTGAGAGAACACAAAATACAAAATGTAACCAAATGCTACAATGTAATTAATAATAATATTAACAAAAATAATATCTAGATAAATAGCTTGATGTGAAATAAAACATTAATGATAAAATAATAATTTTGCATTAACCACTTTGTGTATGAATCAAATCTCGCACTAATGTTCATTGTGAAATGTTTATTTTTGAATTGTTTTATTCAAATGCATGAAGTTATACGTTTTTTTAAGCTCCTCATTCTAAATCTGGAGAAATGCCGTCATCTGTGTCAGTGCATTAGTTTTGTACTCTGTTAATTTAATAGCCAAAATGTTTGACTATATGTAAATGAGAAAAAGTTTTGTTTCAGAACCAGAGCTGCAACTAACAATTATTTTGATAATCGATTAATCTAACGATTATTCGGCGATTATTGCAACAATTAATCATTAGCTCTTAACCGATTATTCAGCTTGCGCCCAGAGTTAAAAGGTTGTATATTAAACGTGCTTACTAACAATAAAGAGGACAAAATCATCTTTTAAAAATACCTCTAAATGACATTCACTGAATTAAAGGGAAAAAATAGTTTTTATTAAGTTTAATTCAGTAAAGAAATTCACTGCAAAACAAATCCTCTTATGAAGTGTTTTTGTCTTGTTTTCCAATTAATCTAAAAATACTTAAAACAAGATACATTTACTTGAGAAGCAACATAAGATATTTAGATGCTTTTAGAGAATAGATCTTAAATAAAAGTGTATTTTGTATATAAGTGTATTTTTTCACTTGGTTATACTTCTGCGAGTGCAGTAAAGACCAAATATATTCAAGATCTATTCTCTAAAAGCAAGTCTGAATATCTTATATGCTGCTTCTCAAGTCAATGCATCTTTTTTTTAAAGGAATTTTAGATACAGTTAAAGTCAGAAGTTTACATACACTTAGATTGAAGTCATTAAAACTCATTTTTTAATCACTCCACAGATTTCATATTAGCAAACTATAGATTTGGCAAGTCGTTTAGGACATCTACTTTGTGCATGACACGAGTAATTTTTACAATAATTGTTTACAGACAGACTGTTTCACTTTTAATTGACTATATCACAATTCCAGTGGGTCAGAAGTTTACATACACTAAGTTAACTGTGCCTTTAAGCAGCTTGGAAAATTCCAGAAAATGATGTCAAGCCTTTAGCCAATTAGCTTCTGATAGGAGGTGTACTGAATTGGAGGTGTACCTGTGGATGTATTTTAAGGCCTACCTTCAAACTCAGTGTCTCTTTGCTTGACATCATGGGAAAATCAAAAGAAATCAGCCAAGACCTCAGAAAAAAATGTGGACCTCCACAAGTCTGATTCATCCTTGGGAGCAATTTCCAAATGCCTGAAGGTACCACGTTCATCTGTACAAACAATAGTACGCAAGTATAAACACCATGAGACCACACAGCCATCATACCGCTCAGGAAGGAGATGCATTCTGTCTCCTAGAGATGAACGTAGTTTGGTGTGAAAAGTGCAAATCAATCCCAGAACAACAGCAAAGGACCTTGTGAAGATGCTGGAGGAAACAGGTAGACGAGTATCTATATCCACAGTAAAACGAATCCTATAATCAACATAACCTGAAACACTGCTCAGCAAGGAAGAAGCCACTGCTCCAAAACCACCATAAAAAAGCCAGACTACAGTTTGTAAGTGCACATGGGGACAAAGATCTTACTTTTTGGAGAAATGTCCTCTGGACTGATGAAACAAAAATTGAACTGTTTGGCCATAATGACCATCATTATGTTTGGAGGAAAAAGGGTGAGGCTTGCAAGCTGAAGAACACCATCCCAACCGTGAAGCATGGGGGTGGCAGCATCATGTTGTGGGGGTGCTTTACTGCAGGAGGGACTGGTGCACTTCACAAAACAGATGGCAACATGAGGAAGGAAAATGATGTGGATATATTGAAGCAACATCTCAAGACATCAGACAGGAAGTTAAAGCTCGGTCACAAATGGGTCTTCCAAATGGACAATGACCCCACACATACCTCCAACGTTGTGGCAAAATGTCTTAAGGACAACAAAGTCAAGGTATTGGAGTGGCCATCACAAAGCCCTGACCTCAATCCGATAGAAAATTTGTTGGCAGAACTGAAAAAGCGTGTGCGAGCAAGGAGGCCTACAAACCTGACTCAGTTACACCAGTTCTGTCTGGAGGAATGGGACAAAATTCCAGCAACTAAGGATACCCAAAACATTTGACCCAAGTTAAACAATTTAAAGGCAATGCTACCAAATACTAACAAAGTGTATGTAAACTTCTGACCCACTGGGAATGTGATGAAAGAAATAAAAGCAAATCATTCTCTCTACTATTATTCTGACATTTCACATTCTTAAAATAAAGTAGTGATCCTAAATGACCTAAGACAGGGAATGTTTTCTACGATTAAATCTCAAGTTAAATGTATTTGGTTAAGGTGTATGTAAACTTCTGACTTCAGCTGTATTTTAAAATTTGTATTTTAGTATTATATTCAACGTTCTCAGATAACAAATGTTTTCTTCTGCAGTATAGCTGCTAAAGTAAATGTCCGCTGTTTTAAAGGAATTTTATATATTTATATTGGAAAACAAAAACAAATCAAAAATATTTTGTTGCCGTGTATAATAGAGTGAAGACTCTCACCTTTCTGTTCACTTCAATCCATCTTTAACTCAAACAAACTCTCTCTTATTAATAAAGCTGAGTATTGACAATGTTCTTCATGATAAGAAATGCACAGTGACACATATATTATGATTCAATAAGTCACGAGTCATCACGTTATAATCTAGCTGCATTAAGCGTGTGCGCTCAAGGGATGAGCGTCCCGTGACAGAGTGTGCATCAGCCGGTGCAGTTTCAATCTCTCCCCCTTAGATCGGGACATTCATACAACTCATAGAAGAGGTGCTGACCGCACAGAGAAATGACCGTTTCAGAGTTTGTAATTATTTACATGATCTGCTTCTGTATTATTTTAACTTTAATAAAGCTATAACGCATTAAATATAACCGCATTAAAGATGTAGCGCATTAAAAATAACCGCATTAAAGATGTAGCGCATTAAATATAACTGCATTAAAGATGTAACGCATTAAATATAACCGCATTAAAGATGTAGCGCATTAAATATTAAAGATGTAGCGCATTAAATATAACCGCATTAAAGATGTAGCGCATTAAATATAACCGCATTAAAGATGTAACGCATTAAATATAACCGCATTAAAGATGTAGCGCATTAAATATAACCGCATTAAAGATGTAGCGCATTAAATAACCGCATTAAAGATGTAGCGCATTAAATATAACCGCATTAAAGATGTAGCGCATTAAATATAACCGCATTAAAGATGTAGCGCATTAAATATAACCGCATTAAAGATGTAGCGCATTAAAGATGTAGCACATTAAATATTAAAGATGTAGCACATTAAATATAACCGCATTAAAGATGTAACGCATTCAATATAACCACATTAAAGATGTAGCGCATTAAATATAACCGCATTAAAGATGTAGCACATTAAATATAACCGCATTAAAGATGTAACGCATTCAATATAACCGCATTAAAGATGTAGCGCATTAAATATTAAAGATGTAGCGCATTAAATATAACCGCATTAAAGATGTAGCGCATTAAATATAACCGCATTAAAGATGTAACGCATTAAATATAACCGCATTAAAGATGTAGCGCATTAAATATTAAAGATGTAGCGCATTAAATAAAACCGCATTAAAGATGTAACGCATTCAATATAACCGCATTAAAGATGTAGCGCATTAAATATAACCGCATTAAAGATGTAACGCATTCAATATAACCGCATTAAAGATGTAGCGCATTCAATATAACCGCATTAAAGATGTAGCGCATTAAATATAACCGCATTAAAGATGTAGCGCATTAAATATTAAAGATGTAGCGCATTAAATATAACCGCATTAAAGATGTAACGCATTCAATATAACCGCATTAAAGATGTAGCGCATTAAATATAACCGCATTAAAGATGTAACGCATTCAATATAACCGCATTAAAGATGTAGCGCATTCAATATAACCGCATTAAAGATGTAATGCATTCAATATAACCGCATTAAAGATGTAGCGCATTAAAGATGTAGCACATTAAATATTAAAGATGTAGCACATTAAATATAACCGCATTAAAGATGTAACGCATTCAATATAACCACATTAAAGATGTAGCGCATTAAATATAACCGCATTAAAGATGTAACTCCGGGGTGTTTCCTTTAAAGAGCTCCAGCTCCACTTATTCCACAACAAGAGCGCTTCTGTATTTACTTTAGTATTTTTGCATAATAATTCCCTCATACTTTGTGATGTACATCAGCTGAAGCTGTTTGGAAAGTTTAGAGTTCATCTGTGATCTGTGTAATTCTTCCTCTCCTCAGTCAGGCATGACCTGCAGTGCTGCTCTCACGCATCATCATTAGAGATTAATGTGATCTCAGGTTACGTTAAATGACATCAAACGACTATTCATCAATGAAAAGTTGTCGATAATTTTTTATTGTCGATAACATCGACTAACCATTTCAGCCCTATTCAGAACCAATGCACATTATGCAATGTACAGATCATGCAATTTTGTAATTATTGAAATATGCCATTTTCAAATTGAATTGTTTAAATTCGAACATAAAAGGATGACAGGTTCATTTTATAAGCTTAGAACAGAAAAAAAATTGCCCTTGTAAAGGTAAAAATGCCCCTGGAAATCAAATATTGCCCCTTAATGGAAAAGTTTATTTCTGACCCTGGTTCCCTCTGACCTGTACAGGAATTGAGAAAAGTAGCCCCCCGTGAGATTTAGGCGAGTTTGTTGTAAAATTTCATACATTTTAGTGTTGCGAGTTTTATTCCGCCCCAAAGTGTGTAAATCCCCCCATATGAGCCGTATAAGGGGGGAATTCCCCTCATTTTCAGAAATGAATTTCAAGCCCTATATCTACAAAAACCACAGCACTGCGCCAGTGCATTTCAGCATCACCATGACATCTGCACGCACATTTGTCCATAAACATCACATTTACACAAACTCCGGAAGTGCACCAGGGCATTTCAGCATCAACATCACACACTGTGTCTCAGCTGAGCAAAAGCTACAGAATGTTTGCAACTCACCTGCCAAGGAAATACCAGGATTGGCCGGAGTTTGGATCTGCTTCCAGAGATTTCTGTAGACACTGGATAGCATAACTGTCTTTATTCGCTTTATCACCCAACTGCTCCACTGTATGATGCATCCAGCCTGACAGACAGACAGAGAGTGTGAGACAGTTTCATTCACAGCAACTGAGAGAGAGTTTTCAGACAGACAGCATGGCTTCAGTTTCAGAACAATCAAATGAAGTTTACAGATGTAGGAATTCACATGTGCATCTCTCTTATATGAGCAGCAAGTGTTTAAAGAATATTTTGGGTTCAATACAATGCAAAGGAATAGTTCACCCAAAAATGATATTTCTGCTATTACTCACCCTTATGTTGCGCCATACCTGTATGACAGTAACAGACCAAAACTTTATTCACTCTCAGATCAAATCACTGATCAACTCCCAATGGCAGTACCCAAATATGCCAACTATGGTGCAGGTTAATGTCATGATGCTTGGTTATGAGACCAGTGGTTATATATCCAATGAGGTTTTATGTTATTGACGTTTCGCCATATTTGATTTGGGCACCGCAAACTCAACTCATTAAATGATTAAATTGAGAGATAAGTAGTTAAATTTCAGTCTGTTCATCACAAAGTGATTGCATGGCTTAAGAAGACTTTGAATATAGTGCACGAGTCGTATCAATTACTTTTCATATCAATTCACATTTTGTTTTTCCTGGAGTCACTATTCACTTTCATTATATGACAAAAAGCCTTGTGACATGAGGGTGAGTAAATGACAGTATTTTTATTTCTGTTGTGACGTCCTGATGATTACCAAAAATTATGCACAATGTATGTGATAGTTGCATATTTTATACATTTATTCCAATGCAGTATGATCACCCTGCTGTAAGAATATTACTGCATTCTTTTAAACTGATGGACCAAATTCTTTTCTGAGATTATCAACAGAAATCATGTCACAGATGCTGTACACAGACATGAAGTTGTATTTAACAGAATGATAGCCATTAAAAGATATTTGGATCAGAAATGATCTAACATCACCGAGTGTAACAAGATATTTTTAATATGTAAATCTGCCATTTCTTTCAATCAATCATTATATTGATTGTTGATTATAGATATTGGGCATTTACTTATAATTATTAATTATTATTATAATTATGATGTTCTTACCCAGTTGTTGAAATGTAGCAGCTTTCACCTGTGCAGGTAAATTCTCAGTCTGTAAGAGACTCTCATAAGCCTCTTTAGCCGTACGGTATCTCTTCTGTCGGATGACAACAAACACAACAACATTCATCAATAAACACGTCATACAAAGTCAGAATGAACTAGTAAACTAAATGCAATGACGTGTACATGTCTAGAAACAAGGGATCTCTCAACACCACCACAGCAACCCATCTCCTGTTGCTATGGCAACACGAGACAAACATTACACACACCCTTAAAGCCCTAACATGATGTCATGATACTTTATGTAATTAAAGACAGCAGTTTATATTTGAGTTAATGACAAAGAAATGCATCTGGACTCACCTGAATCTCATACAGATGCGCAATGTGAAACTGAACTGCAAACACAAACATGAGATACAGAGATGAGCAGAAATATAGAATGATTCATTTGTTCAGTCTTGACAGAGAGATGATCGCTTTCATATGGATGCTTTTATCCACGTGTGAAGTCAGATGGGGGTGAGACTGCCCTGAATGGCCCTGTGTGTGTGTGTGTGTGTGTGTGTGTGTGTGTGTGTGTGTGTGTGTGTAAGAGATATCCCACAATACACAGCAGCCACTGGAGTTGGTGTTTCCAAGGCAACCGGTGTGGCAGGCAATATGAACTTGAGATGAAATGACATGAGTGAATAATCACTAATGCTGCTGTAAACTGAGCTCTGTGTGTGTGTATGTGTGTCTGTGTGTGTGTGTGTGTGTGGGTAGGTTTATGTGGTTTACGAGGAAATTGTTTTAGGTTATAAACTGGTAATTACAAGGGTATTATGCTATAAATGTGGTTTATGAGGACATTTCTAGTGTCCCCATGACTCAAATCACTTAAAAAAAAAATACTAAATGTTTTATTGAAAATGTAAAAATGCAGAAAGTTTTTTGTGAGGGTTAGGTTTAGGGTTAGGGTTAGGGGATAGAATCTATAGTTTGTACAGTATAAAATTCATTATGTCTATGGAGAGTCCTCATAATGATAGCTGCACCAACATGTGTGTTTGTATGCGTGTGTATGTGTGTGTGTGTGTGTGTATATATGTGTGTGCGCGCATGTGTGTGCGTATATGTGTATGTGTGTGCATGTATGTGTGAATATGTATGTGTGATTGTGCGCGCATGCTTGTGTATATATTTGTGTGGGTGCGCATGTATGTGTGCATGTGTGTGTGTGTGTGATTGTGTGTGCGCGTGTGCATGTGTGTGTATATATATTTGTGTGTGTGTGCACGTATGTGTGTGTGTGTATTGTACTCACTCTCAGCTTTGGACAAAGTGCATTGGTTGGAGTCGATGAGCGCTAGCTGAAAATGCTGCAGACACAAACAAACCATCACATATTTATTTCCTATACTATTTAACCCTTTAAGCTCTGAAGGTGTTTTTAAAGATTTACTGTTTCAGTGGCATACACAAAACTAAAGGCTTATAACTCAAGAAAATAACAAGGAGTGTCAAGTGTTTGGTAGCGTTACAAACAAAATGTTTACATTTTTTTAATGATATAGATTATGATACATTCTGAGACTGTCAAGAAACTGCTGAAAAAATAAATAAAAAATTAAGCCAAAAATCTCCTTTTTTTTCCTCTCTGATTTGACATTATATATCTCTGGGTGTCTCCCAAAAACTGCTTTTGCTTTGTTCCCAATCATGTCAACTGTAACTTGCTCCTGTTTGTTTGTCTGATCTACTTCACCTTTATCTGCCTACTCGGTCTCTTAGATCTTCTGGACTTGGCCTTTTTTCTGTTCCTAGATCTCGACTGTCCACTGTAGGTGAAAGGTCATTCTGTGTTGTTGCTCCTAATCTATGAAAGCATTACCCCTTACTCTTCCTAATATTTCCTCTCTATCCACTTTCAAAACCCATCTGAAAACATATCTATTTGCAGTACACTTTCAGTAACATGTTTTGTTTATTTATATATATATATATATATATATAATCTTACATTGTTTATCATGTTATAAAATGTTTTTTTGAAATGTACTTAAAGCGACCTTGAGGTTCTTCTGAGAAACTTTTTGTGTTGATACGAAAAAGCAATCAAAAGTTATAGCATTACAAATATAATTTATCACAGTGTCCAAAAACCTCTCCAAACAAATAAAACAAACATAATAGTCAAATACATATACTTAGCTATTACTCGCTATATTTTCATCTGTGAGTAAAACAAATATGCTGGTTGTATTCTTCTCTTTGAGAGCTTTCCAATAACATATGACTCATGACTATTGGATCAGCTTGATGTTTTTACTGATTACAATAATTTGTACAGTGCACATTTTTTTATATAAATTATCAAAAGGAACACTTCTGATTTGTCTGCTAATTTTAAAGCACTTGTTCAGTTTTGGTCATAATGTCTACATGCATTGGAAAGTAGAGCTTATAAACTTTCAAACGATACCTATTTTGTGTTTGTCAAGACTGTCGTTATTAATACTTTGAAGATTTTCTTTTTTCTCATGGACCATCCGAGCTTACAGTGTTAAAGGTGAAGTGTGTAATTGTAAAGTAATGACTGTTTTCAAACAGGTTTCCCAAACACTATCCCTGTCTTCCACTGTTTGGACAAACTCACACTATTGTTGCTCAAACATTGTTAGGGTCGCTCAAACAAACAGAGCAATGTTTTGAAAGCATCACAGAGTCACAGCGGTTACAATCTTCAGGGAAATCAACCTAACAATAGTTCAGAGAACGTTTAGTATGCAAGCAATTACACAAGTCACCTTTAAATAAGATTCAAACCGTTTACACTAAAATACACAGTGAACAGAGTTGGAAACTGACTGTGAGAAACAAGCTCATAATTCTCTTTCATTTAATAAAGATGTCTGATAATAGATGCAGAACACAAACATGTAAATCATTGATTTCTGTGTTGTGCTGAAAGTGTGTCACGTGTCACCTTTAAGCTGGACTCGTAGTCTGTGTTGACTTTAAACATCAGTCCGAGACGCAGGTGAATCTCTTTCGCTCGCGAGAAGCCCGGCTCGATGTACAACACCTCCTGAAACGCCTTGATTGCCCTGAGAGCGAGCAAACAAACAAACAATTAGACTACAACCAAGACTACAGCCATAAACCCTCAACTCAAAAAGATGTAATGTACTGATCACAAATAAAACTGTGGCTGCATCCGGCTTAAATGTGCGAGGAAATGTGATCTCTCAGAATCAGCCCACACGCGTGCAGAGGGGAATGAATATTAGGAGGGTAAACCTTCTCTGTAAAAAAAAAAAAATGTACGGTTTGCCACAGTCCGCTAAACAGTGGCGCCGTGGTCAGTTCACCTCAAGTTTAATGACGCATCTGGAGCACAAGATTTGGTGAAGAAAACAAAGGGTTTATGTGCATGAGGGTTTATTTAAAAGGCGCACGCAAGTTCTTCCTATTTCCTCGCGCGGCTGTAATCTATCACAAGTGTCAATAATGCGCTTTGATTAATGGCATTAAGATGCCGTTATAGTAATACATTAATACATGATTAATCATTTACTCCGACGTCACCCAGGGAAAGAGCCTTTTTTTGTTTATATTGTGGTTACTATGATTTTACTACAAATACCATGGTTAAACTATGGTTACTGTTGTAAAACGATTGTTTTTAAGGGCAAACCTGTTGACATGTTTACCAAATAGATTATTCTTTGAATTTGGCAGTAAAAAAAAAAGCAAATACCGAACCATACTGAAACTGCAATACCATGATACAAACCGAACCGTGAGAAACCCGTTACACCTCTACTGAACATCACCATGGAAACAGTCCACCATAAAACATATGACATCATGACTCACCATTGAAATGCATTGAAATGGAAGTACACCATCCCGAGGCCGTATAGAAAGGTCGCATTCTAGAGAGAGAGAATCAACGTTACATTCAACATAGTAAAAAAACATGTGACATCCACATTCAATGACATCACTGAAAGTGAAAAACCACCTGAAACCATCACGAGTTCATGTGAAAACCACACGGGAAGATTACACTACTGCCATCCATCAACCACACTTACACAAGTACACACAAGTACACACTGATATTTGTACTGTACAGAAAGTACACACTACTGGATCAATCTACACTGATTATCTGAAGTTATGAGAGCTGAATACTGATCTTTAATTCATGGAGTTTTCTTTACGAAAACAGTTTTAATCGGTACCTTCCCATGATGCTCTAGCACAGGGTGGGCAATTATTTTGGTACAGGGGCCACATCGGGCTTTAAGTAGTGCGCGGGGAGCCACATTGTACTCTTTTTTTAGATACAATGTTCTGCATTGATTTGGTTCTTTTAAGCCCAGAAATAGCTGTGTACTAAATTTTCTGAAGTATATATGTGACTAATGGGACTATTCTGCAATTGCCTAAAGTATTGAGCTGTGCAGCCGTGACGGAAGTCTAATCTGTTTTTAACATTACTTGATGTTATGTGGACGTTTTGTTCTACAACATAAATTACACACAGTCATTCTGCAAACGGGAATTTTGAATCCGCCGTGCATTTAAAAAAAAGCAAGTGTGTAATTTATGTTGTAGAACAAAACATCCACGTATCAAGTAGTTTACCACAGATCTTATTTTACTCATAAATTCAAAAACCCCATAATAAAACCCCCATAGGAAAATCCATAGGGAACCCGTGGCGAATTATTTTCCGGGTTTGTGGTACAACATGAACAGCTCGATTGTATTGTCCTATAAAGGGAGATACTTTTCTATCAGGCATTCAAAAAACTGAATAAAGGCGGAGATTAATTATAAATTATTTTACCATCTCTACTTCGCTGGTAATTTATTCAATTTAACATCAGGGATCTGTTTTAATAATAATAAAGAAAACATTTATGTAATAATTTAATTTATGTTTGTCACAAAGCAGGCCAGTTTTCTCAAATTACTCATTTATGTGCTATAAGGGTCATGATCAATAGTTTGTATGACAATTGTTTGGCTTTCCATTCAGTACACAACTGAACAAAACAGGCTGCATGACTATGATAAAGGATTACTGCAAGAGTTAAGAGTTAAATTAAAATACAGGTGCGACTCGCCTGGGACTACTAAATTGCACAAAAAAAAAAAATACTTACAGGCCTACGTCACTCGCTTGCGTGTCAATGATGCCGAGATGTGTTTATATTTATTAAAGTTCATCAGTGAAAAGGTTTCCTCGCAAACTTAGCAGCACCAAACAGCACAAGCAGCCTCAAGAATGGACACGGAGTGACCGTATAACACTTTCCCTTGAGCAGAATATAGACATCACTACATTAGTTTAAAGGGAAGAGCGAGAGCTAGAAAGAGCACGTGCATGCATGGTTGCCAGATTGCACAAAATAAGTCAACATTAGGCAGAATATTTCCAATTTGTGCAGGCATAAATCTTTAATTGTGGGGTTTGCATCTCTTATCTGAGCACCTGTGGAGGCGCGTTAGGTCCCAATGCAAGATAACTGAAATATCCAATGAAAAAGCTTTTAGGATAAATGTGCCACAGGCCAGATTAAACCATGTGGACGGCTGTATCTGTCCCGTGGGCCGTAAACTACCCATGTCTGCTCTAGCATCTCTCCTTACTGTATGTGATTAAACTCCTATTTATTATGTCACCCTGTGTTCATTACGAACATTAAACATCAACATCCTGAACACTCAAACAACAAACACATGATTTAATTCATCAACGCCTACTGACACACACACACACTCTCTCTCACATTACACACACTCACACACACACAGACACACTCTCAAACTCTCTCACACTGACACACACACTCACACTGACAAAGACACACACACACACACACTCACACTGACACACACTCTCACACACAGACAGGCACACTCTCTCACACACAGACAGGCACACTCTCTCACACACAGACAGGCACACTCTCTCACACACACACACACACACACACACACACACACACACACACAGACACAGACAGACACACTCTCACACACACACACAGACACACTCTCACACACACACACAGACACAGACAGACACACTCTCACACACACACACAGACACAGACAGACACACTCTCACACACACACACACACTCTCACACACACAGACACAGACAGACACACTCACACTCACACACTCACACACACACACTCACACACACTCACACACACACACTCACACACACTCACACACACTCACACACACTCACACACTCGATGAGAGTGATGATAAAGAAAATCAATTGACAAGTGAAAACAATGTGGTCTTGCAAAGGCAACATGCAGTAACTACACGTTATGTCAATCTTGAGTTCTGAGTGAAATGGTGTCTGTCAGACTCTGATCCGTCCTGTGACGGACGCGTTTGACACAGTTACATGATTTTATAATCCACATTTGGCTGGAAAATCAGCAAACTATTAGGCCATTTTCTCTCAGTTCTCAGTAGTTACTGCATTTTGCCTTTAGACAAGTATAGTGAAGAGTGAAGCTGCTCTCATCATCATCTTCATCATGTGGTTCAGTGATGTCATCTGCTCACCTTCCAGTAGTCTGATTGTAAACTGTAGTACCGCTGGTACGCCGATAATGCTGTAACACACACACATACATCACAGTGACATGAAGCTCCTGACATGATTTAAACTCATGTTAATCAGTCTGGAGGATGTGACGTGTCAATGACCTCCTCACCTTTAGAATATTCCTCTAGTAAGAGGTTGAAATGACCGAGCTGACAGAAGAACTCTGGATCCACTTTCCCTTCAGATTTCTGGATGACAGATTCATAGCAGCGCACGGCCTGAGACACAGAAACAGTACATGAATACTCAACATCATTTTACACACACACACTGTTCAATAAGAGACATCTGTAGTTTCAGATCATTTAAATCACATGTATTGTTTTTATTAAAGGGTGTGTGGTTGTGGACACATACAGAATGATCATGTGACTTAATGTAAAACTGTATTTACACCACACCTTTTAAAACCTCATTGACAAAGTGCTTTACAGAAATTAAACATGTAAATAAACATATGAAAAAACACCAGTGTTTAATGAATAGTTAAACATCTGTTAACATAAAATACATAACATATAATGAAATTCAGAATAGGGATATTAATGAATAATCTATGGATTTGATCTAAGAAATAATTCAATATTTAAAACTTTTTTTTTTTTACTAAAAATGTTTGCTTCCGGCAAGCTGGTTGACGTGGGTGGAGTTCAAACTGCCTCTCGCGTGACACAAGCGTGTGACGTGTCTTGCCAACGTGCTTATGTCACGCTCTTGCTGCATGACCTCGACCCTGGTACATTTTTTGTTTAAAAAGTTTGAAATATTGATCTATTTCTTGCACACACCTAGCGTTTCACTTCAGAAGACATGAATTAATCTTCTGGAGTCATATCGATAACTTTCACGCTGCCTTTGTGTGATTTTTGGAGCTTCAAAGTTCTGGTCACCATTCACTTGCATTGTATGGATCTACAGAGCTGAAATATTCTTCTAAAAATCTTCATTTGTGTTCAGCAGAAGAAAGAAAGTCACACATCTGGGATGCATGAGGGTGAATAAATGACAATTTTCATTTTTTGGGTGTACTGTTCCTTTAAATGGTTAAGACTTTCACTCAACCCGTGTTTCAGCTGGTAAAATCGTCTACAGGACATTTAGGACGTGCTGTCCCTTGACAGAGTCAACGAGGAGGCCAGTTTACTGCGAGGAGTTGTGCAACTCCAAAAACAACCCCAACAACACAATCATTCTGACATATAGGAAATATGACGGTTACATGAAGAATGATTAAAGAGATCTATACAAGGCTCAATGAAAGGTATCAAAAAATATTGTAAGAATACCAACATATAAGTTTTAACATTTAACAGTGATGAATGTGGCCAGATTTATGCATTGGCATTCCAGACACGTCCTTCTGCTTGCACATCCAAGGGGGCACTTTTTTAAAATTAAAGTATTCATTTCTGTAATTAATAGTTAACTGTTTAACGTGTTAAAAAAAATAACGTAATGTAATAGTGAATCTTTGTTTTTCGCCACTTCCAGTGCAAATTTTCATTTATAATTTTCCAGGCAGTACACGCTCGACTGCACATCCTAGAACACATACTGATTGTGTGGAGCAGTGCACGCTTATTTAGTACACGCAACGCATGTCTGGGGTGAGTGGATTTACTGTACTGAGAATGGAGACTTCACCTGCAAGCGGCGAGACAGGTGTGGGAGAGATTCGGGCAAGCTGAGAGTTTCTTCACATTGCCCAAAACACTCACTCACTCTCATCTGAACGAGTGTCAAAAGCGAAACCTTGCGACAGAGACCCAACATGTGTGAGATCGACTGAACGGCAGCCTGAGAAAATAATAGTTTTGAGATTTTAAACTTCAGAATTCAATGTTTTATATCTGTATGAATAATGTCTAATAATGCATTGGCAATGTACACATAAATGTCTCTTGATGATAAAGTCTGATATGAATTGAATCGGCCCATTTGATCCTATTTATAAAAAAGTCCACTGGAAAATGCCAGAAGATTTTGCCCAACTTAATGACATCATGTCCACTAATTTTATGGCATGTAAACACTTAAAGATTTATACTTGTAGAAATGTGTATAGAAACTCATTCATGATGTGATTCTACATCTAATAATAATAATGAAGAGTACGGGGGTTTTACTGATATCAAAACAGCACGATGACCGACAGCAAAATTAGATGTACACATTTGCTGGAATTAATGAACAGATATTTTTCTTAATATTTACTCAAATCTATGAAAAAATGTAAACAAATTGTTAACTAGACTTTGATAAAGCTGTTGGTATAGTTTGGGAGATGAATCCCTGTTAATTGGCTGATACTGACGATTGGACAAACATTGGCTGATTTTCTGTACTGATTTTCAGGGAAATTAATCTGTGAAAGGGATTTAAACATACCAAACTGTATTAAATGGACCTAACAGTACTACACTCTTATTGGAAGGCAAAAGCACCATTCAATTAGCCAAAATATTTCATTAAAAAATGCAAAGAACTTTTATGAATGACAGATTTCACAAGTGTGCACAGATTCTGTCTGGGCATTGGTCTATAGCTAATGGAGGGAACGTGATAAAAAGCTCAACAGGAAACAGTCACAGACAGTCATCTGAGTTTGGCGTGAGAATACCTGCATTTGGTTAACTAGGATAAAGTAAGCCATTGGTGGGTAATGAATAAGTGAAAACTCACCGTTTCTACCAACTGTCACTGAATTCATTTGGGCCATTTAATAAAAACTGTTACCTATAAAGTCTACTACATGGCATAGTTATCTTGTGATAGACCAGAAATGACACGGACTACAATAAATACAAGAGATGATAAACAGTGAATATAAATATGATCTGCTTGATTGATGTTTCAATCAACCCCTCCACAAGAGTCATTTTACATATAAATATTTGTTTACATGTAGCGTTCAACCCAATGCCAACCACCCACCCGTCAGACCCCGACGACACAGTGCAGCTCAACACGGGTCAGATCGCCCACGCTGTGATACACGAGACATGAATTCTATTCAGGCCACTTTCAATGTCATAACCCCAAGATGAAGCAGATCATTCAAATGTTTTTATGAAGCGTTTCATACGACAGTATGATGATGGTTCGGGTTATTTTGGTTTGATGACCGAGTTACGTTCAGTGTACACACAGCAGACGGTCACTGTGTAACGCAACATGCTGATTCAACATTTTCAACGAGTCGCTGAATGACCTCAAGTTCATTCAACAGGACTCAACACAACACTATTACACTAATCTTTCACTTCTAAGCTATATTAAATGTTGGACGTTTTTCCCCAGCACTGACATGGAAACAAGGACAAAAGAAAGTATGACATCTGAATTTAATGTTGCATTTGAACAGTCATGTGTCTGAATAAATAACCTGCCAAAAGTCAAATAATACAATCAACATTCAAGTAACCATATTCTAGATCCTCCACTGGTTTTACGTTTCATAACCTGTATTTAATGGAGTCTGGATCGTTTGTCCTTGTGTAGCTTTGTTGATGGTTTTTAAGGATGAGAGAATGTTACACAACCTGTCCATGTTGACATCTCTCTAATTTGATGAGCTTCTACCAAGTGACAGATAAATCTGCACCAAAATACTGTAGAGTCTGATTGGACACATGACCTTTGACATCAGCAACAAAAGATACAGAAATCCTTAAAGTCTCCCTTTTAAATAAGTTGATATGTACTTTTATTTTGCTATACAAACAATGCTTGATTAGATGGCTAGTAGCATTTTATTTGCGGCGACCCATTTTTGGGTCATGACCCAACAGTTGAGAACCACTGTACTAGATATAACCATTTACTAGACTGCACTGTCTGCTATTTATGAGGCTTATGCTATTTCAAAATATCTGAGACAATAACAGAAGGACCATAAACATTTGACCGTGGCATTTATGATACCATGCATTAGTCAGACGGATCAATGCCTTTCTGGAATAATACATCAATAAACCGGGTAACTGATCAACTATAAACATTGATACAATGCCAGATAATGAAAAGGACGCTCTGAAGAGTCAACTCCGTACAAACACAGTCAATACAGATTAAGAGATGCATTATGTGTAAAATAAGAAAACATCTGTTTCTCCAACCAGCAACACTTGCATTAACATGAACATTAAAATTCAACCGATGGAAGCAACAATCATGGATCATGATCAACACGTCAACTCAATTCAACACACTTCTGTCACAATGCAAACGGTTTGATATCTAAATAAACACACAGTTAAACAGACAAGGCGTTATGTTACAAATCAAGTTTAAAGATCTTAGTTATTTTAAAAATACAATGGCATGAAAAAGGGTTGTGAATTGAGGAAATGTCCAGTTTGAATGACACACATTATTGCCACAACTAATGATGATGATTAGTAATCAACTGATATGGGTTTCTCAATGGCCATTACCAATATCTAGAGAGAATGTTACATCAGCCAACATATTTACATACACTGGCGGCCAAAAGTTTGGGATAATGTACAGATTTTGCTCTTATGGAAAGAAATTGGTGCTTTTATTCACCAAAGTGTCATTCAACTGATCACAATGTATAGTCAGGACATTAATAATGTGAAAAATTACTATTACAATTTGAAAACAATATTCAGAACTTCTTAAACTCCTTCAAAGAGTTCTCATCTAAAAATCCTCCACGTGCAGCAATGACCGTTTTGCAGATCCTTGTTATTCTAGCTGTCAGTTTGTCCAGATACTCAGGTGACATTTCACCCCACACTTCCTGTAGCACTTGCCATAGATGTGTCTGTCTTGTCGGGCACTTCTCACGCACCTTACAGTCTAGCTGATCCCACAAAAGCTCAATGGGGTTAAGATCCATAACACTCTTTTCCAATTATCTGTTGTCCAATGTCTGTGTTTCTTTGCCCACTCCAACCTTTTCTTTTTGTTTTTCTGTTTCAAAAGTGTCTTTTTCTTTGCAATTCTTCCCATAAGGCCTGCACCCCTGAGTCTTCTCTTTACTGTTGTACATGAAACTGGTGTTGAGCGGGTAGAATTCAATGAAGCTGTCAGCTGAGGACATGTGAGGCGTCTATTTCTCAAACTAGAGACTCATGAGAAAAAGGTGAGAAAAGCGCTATTCGGACGGGATTACTTTTCTAAATGACATTAGAGTTACAATTATTATCACCCGACGTCTGAGATTGAGGGCACTGATTCGGACGGGACTAAAGATCTGTGTTTATTACAGACAAATTTAGGTGATAAAATTAACATAATTTAAACTTTGTTTAAATTTACAATTACTTATTTTAAAAAATAATTTTAAATAGTTATGTATATGTATTGATTCAATAATAATATTATACATTTGCATGAGCTTACAGAAGTGGCTGCTTATAATAATCCCAATGAAATAATAATACATATAATTATAACATTACGTAATTGGGCAGAGAAATTAAGGTATCTTACCAGACGCTGATACTACCGTGGCCAGTCTTTGCAGTTTCTGCGATTTGGCTCTTGTTAGTTTTATTTTCTTATTTTTCATCCAATGGCAAAGAAAACCTACATCCAAATTGAAAGTCGCACAGCAGGCGGAAGATTGGCGCACACGGCGCATACAAGTACGATCTTAACGGTAATTCATGTAGGTTAAAATACACGAGAAGCGTTGAGAAAATTCAATATCAGCAATCACAGACTTTTTTTGTTGCATTTAAAGTGTTTAAGCTTAAACTAAGCATTTCAAGTGATTTAATAAGGAAAATATAGAACATTTTACCAAACAATTTGGGCAAAATAGCTTTAAAAAAAGGTGACTTGCTGAAAAGTGAGTTTGTATCCCTGTTACTCAATCACTAACCAGTGGACAATCACACATTTCTAATCAGATTGTGTCTCATTTGTGCACATGGTAAAAGATCGATCTTGGAATTTAAGAATCGATATCGCTGAAATGAAGATCGCTATGCATCTGAAAATCTATATTTTGACCCAGTGCTATTGCTTACCAAACTTTTCTGTGTAAAGTTATCCAATTTTACAACTGCCTTGCCATCACAACGTAACAGCGTAAACCCTACAACCCTAAAAATAACACAATTTAAACAACTTAACAGCTGAAATAATACATGAGTTTGAATAGAATGAATGTGCTTCTACAAAATTAAATGATTTTTATGGTAATCAACATTATGCCACAAACGCTGTCAATTAAGATTAAAAATGCACTCAGTCATTTTTTCTTTACTAAAAAAGTTTCTCCTAAAGAAATTAATTTAGATTTTAAAACACATAAAATCATGCGCACCCACATGAGTTGAAGACTCCAGTCATATTAGTGACATTATAAAAGCTGTTATATTCTACATGGAGAGGGTCCACACATGGGGGCGGCCATGTTATGATCACATGACCAGACAAATATTACTCAATCTCAGTAACCCTCCTGTTATTGACCAATACTGAGAACATATCAGTGGATTAATGCACCAATTACTAATGATAATGAGGGTTCATTACATCACTGTGACCCTCAAAAGTGTGACAGTGACATCAGTACAAAGCTGCAGATCACTCAAACTGTGTGTAAATGACGTATAATTACAGGAACACGTGACATGATCGTGACACACATGCAGTGCACTGAAGGTTTATGAGTGAAACAAAAGTCTTGTTTATAATCACAGAAGTGGTGTAGAATCAATCTTTAACTGAACTCAAATTGCAGTAAATATCGTGCAACACTTCTCTGTTCACTATCTAGTGTTCACTACAGGTTGCTGCTGGACTACACAACAACACAGAGAGGTGTTCATATGAAGCCAGTTTCCTACAACACTTGATGAAGCTCTCTGGAGCCCTGAATAACACGGAACCGGCCTCAGATATCACATGCATGTGTTGCTGTATGTGAGGCTGCACATTCTGCAGCTTTATTCGCATCTCTTTCTGCATTATAACGCGCTGTCACCCCTCCCCATCCCGCCATCTTGGGCTGACCCAAGCAGCCATTACCACCGCACACAAATCAACGTCTCTCTGCTCAAATATGATGATATTATATATTATGCACAGAGGACACATGTGCGTTCACCTGTATGAGCACATCTGTGCGGTTTGCGTGAAATAAACTCGATTCTCGACTGATGTCAATAACGCGCAAGAGAGCAGCTGGAGATGATGTTTTATGCGTTTAACTACAGTCGAACTGAACTCACACCGCTGCACGTCGCGATACAACAACGCGACGTCTCAATACAGACGCGTCGCGTCATGAAGCGCGCACACGCGCAGGCCTGAATGAGTGATATCCGAGTACAAACACAAACATTATAATATCACAACGAGAGATGTGCTGTGTGGTTCAAACTTCTGTTTGTTAAACTCGTTTGAGAACATTAAACGCAAACGAGCAGCTGCGACGAGACGCGTCGTTTCACACATTCGGTGACGCTGATAACAGCGATTATATTCGAGCAACTACAGAAAATACCCCAAACCGTGCAGATCACCGGATAGCGTCAAGCACGAGAAACGGTCATAACTCGGTGACATTGTGCACGCTGTGTGTGTGTTGTAAAGTATCGGTGCGGCAACGCGCGTCTTTACCTTTATCAGCAGGGCCTTCAAACTGGCGCCATCTTCATGAAGCCGCTGATCTCCGAACAGAGAGCTGCGAAACACACAAACACACACACAGAGCTTGAGATCAACTCACTGACCGACACACAAACATTCAAAAGCGACTCATCCACAGACCGCGTCCAGCGGCGTTTCTGACCTGTCGATGCGGGCCAGAGTGTCGCTCTCCTGCGCGTTCAGTCGCGGCGCGTCCTCCTCCTCGCGTTCACTCGCTTTTCCCGCCGCCATTTTCTTCTCCTCATCACCAGCAGCAGCAGCGAGCGACACTCGGCACGATTTCATGGAATCGCACCCTAGAATCGAGTGAAGGCGATCTCCGTGCGTCCGAAAGCCACAATATAACGGAACTTTTCCCAGTAAAAACGCGGTTCGGTTTGTGAAGCCCCGTAAGTGAGTTAGCCCTCCAGTGGCGCGTCTTCTCACATTTTATTTTTAGAATAAAACGCGTGATGCGGTGGCTCAGTTTTTATGCGTGAGTTGCAGCCCGTGCACACTTAAAAATGCTCAATTTATTAAAACAATATGAAACTTCAGTCCGCCGCCAGATTAAAGTTGTTGTAATTGTGTCACACAGGCGAACCCACGCCGTCGCCACGCCCTCTCTGGGCTCAACAGCCAATCGCTGCCGAGAAGAGAAGCACGTGACTGAACTTCTCCTAAAATGTTGTGATCCAATCCTTTATATCATTTTTATTTCCTGTAATGTTGTTCAGTTGAATCTGCGACCCAAACATTGTGAAATTTATATATGAAGAAGTGTCAAAGTGTCAGATTTACTTCCATTAAACGACTCATAAACGTTGTTATGAAATGCAAATAAAAGAGGTGTTTTTTTTTTATATAAAATGGGGAATTTACTGTGACAGCCAAGGGTTATTGGAGTCACAATCATTTAGGTCAATTTTATTTCCCTGTAATGTTCATTTAAATATTTAAGACTGTATTAAGTTTACCTCTGTAACAGTGGATGGCAAACGACACATTTATGTGATAATTAAATGCAAATAAAAGAGGTGTGGTATTCATAAAATGGGGAAAATATAGAGTACAGCCCAGAGAAACAGACTGTGTGACTGACAGAGTTCGTCAAAACAACTGCAGATACACGTTTATACTTTAAACAGAAAATCACCCGTTTCTTTTCACCGGCGCCTGATTTGTTGATTTAGTTTAAATGAAATAAAGAATAAAAACTCATCCGTGGATTCAGAGTGAGGATTTCAGGAAATGAGTCAGATGTACACATGTGTTCTTTGTGTGTTTCTTTTATAAGAAAACTGTTTAATGTTTGAAATATTGACGTGGCTGTAGGCGGCGCGTGCACGCACAGCTGTCAACGTCATCTGACGTCATGACGCAACACACGCATCCGAAATGGCGGCACAACAACAACACACAGAAGGTGAGTAAGCGCGTTATATATATATATATATATATATATATATATATATATATATATATATATATATATATATATATATATATATCACTGTAAAATTATCAGTTTCTCTGGATTTACTATTTATAGGTATGTATTTGAGTAAAATGAACATTATTGTTTTATTCTCTAAAGTACTGACAATATTTCTCCCAAATTCCAAATAAAAATATTGTTATTTAGAGCATTTATTTGCAGAAAATGACAACTGGTCAAAATAACGAAAAAAGATGCAGTGTATTCAGACCTTGATTAATGCAAAGAAAACAAGTTCATATTCATTGTTAACACAATACTAATGTTTTAACTTAGAGTTCAGAAATCAATATTTGCTGGAATAATCCTGATTTTCAATCTCAGCTTTCATGTGTCTTGGCATGCTCTCTACCAGTCTTTCACATTGCTGTTGGGTGACTTTATGCCACTCCTGGTGAAAAAATTCAAGCATCTCGGCTTTGTTTGATGGCTTGTGTGCATCCATCTTCCTCTTGATCACACTCCAGAGGTTTTCAATGGGGTTCAGGTCTGGAGATTGGGCTGGCCATGACAGGGTCTTGAGCCGGTGGTCCTCCATCCACACCTTGATTGATCTGTCTGTGTGGCATGGAGCATTGTCCTGCTGGAAAAAACAATCCTCAGAGTTGGGGAACATCGTCAGAGCAGAAGGAAGCAAGTTTTCTTCCAGGATAACCTTGTACGTAACTTGAATCGTGCATCATTCATGTCCTTTGCTGCAGCACCCCCAGACCATCACCGATCCTCCACCAAATTTCACAGTGGGTGCGAGACTCTGTGGCTTGAAGGCCTCTCCAGGTCTCCGTCTAATCATTAGATGACCAGGTGGAGGAACGGTGATAATCTGAGGGTGCTTCAGCAAGGCTGGAAACAGGCAGAATTGTCTTTATGAAGGACACATGAATCAAGCCACGTGAATCAAGGTTATCTGTCAAAATGAACTCTTAACTAAATCACACAAATTGCCTGGGAATAAAATCCCCAAATACTTAATGCCCTGTTTGGGCCACTGGAAGGCGCCCGGCTGGAAAGCCATTTCTGGGCAGCACGCTGTCAGAGACAAAGCTTCGGATTTAGACCAATTGACTCTGTATCCCGAGAACTAATTAATAATTCTGTGGAGGATAGACATAGATCTAGTAGGGTCAGAGATGAATAATAAAATATCATCTGCATAAAGCAGAAGCTTATGCGCCACACCTCCCGCCACCACCTTTGGAAAATCATCCTCCTTTCTTATCGCGGCTGCTAATGGTTCCAGGGCAAGACAGAACAATAATGGGGAAAGAGGGCAGCCCTGTCGAGTGCCCCTATCCAGAGTAAAATAATCTGAAATTAATCCATTTGTTTGTACCGCCACTACCGGATGTCTATAAAGTAACTTAATCCACCCAATAAAAGTATTCCCGAACCTGTATATTTCCAAAATCTAAAAAATAATCCCATTCTACCTTATCAAACACCTTTTCGGCGTCAAGTGAGATGGCCGTGACCGGAGTCTGATCAATGGCCACGTCCTGATCATTCGCCACTCGACAGTTGACACTGAATCTCTCCCACCACGGTCCTAACCGAGTCCCTGGTCTACGGCCTTGTCAGGGGTATCAGCTTGAGCATGTAAGTGTCTTTTAATGTCTCCAGAATTTTGAATTCTTTGATATATTGTCCTCATAGAACAGTTATGGAAACGGGTGGATCGAATCTCACTGGTTTATGACACAAAAAGTATTACAAACTAGCAAAGTGCGCAGAGCTCGCCATTCACACATCTGAACCTCGCATGGCACCATGCTACTAACTCACATCTCAGTGTTATAGTACTCTCCATGAATATTTGTTAAACCTATAGATATAAAACTGCAGTGTGTTAGTGTCACCTACTTCACATTTGAGGTTGTATTTTGGGGTTTGACTCTCTCTCTCTCTCTCTCTCTCTCTCTCTCTCTGTTCTCAGCTCAAGAGGATGAAGATGAAGCTTACGAGATTGTGGATTTGACCACATATGCTCGCAGTCATCAGTGGTGGAGCACCATGTTTGGGAATAATTCTGGCCCGATCACTGAGAAGTATTCTGTGAGCACTCAGATTATGATGGGTGGAGTCAGTGGCTGGTATGTTCTAATGTAACGGGCTGTTCAGCACATGTACAGTAATTATCATTTATAGTCAGATCATAAATGCCTTTTACATCAGACCAGTGGTGAAAAAGCAGAAAATGTTCCAGGTCATCTATGAATCAAAAAACATTCAACAGCACACATTAGAGGATCATGAATTAATCAAATAATTTACTTAGACTTACATTTAGGACTTTACTTCTGAAACAAACTTAAAGGGAAAAAAATAAAAGAAAAAAACTTTTTTCTGAAATGCGTCCCTTTAAATCACAATAAAAGTGATTTGATTTTGATTTAAAGGGATGCATTTCAGAAAAAGTTTTTTCTTTTTTTTTTTTCCCAGTCACTTCAAAGATGTTGTTCTTGAAACAGTCCATCTGATATGGAATGAGTCCGTTTGTAGTGTAGCTCATTAAAGATGTTAATGGTGGTGTGGCATAGTGGTTAAAGCTCAGAACTGGTGATCAGTCCCTGCAAGGAGTGAGTTGAAAACTATCACCATCAACATTGTGCCTTTAAATAAGACATTGTACTTCAGGTATCGCAAAACATTTGTTTACACCTGGAAGTCTTGCAAATTAACTGAAAACTGCCACAGATATCACAATGCTGTCAAATACACAGCATTACTGTTTAATATTAGCACAAAGATTAATAATGTTATTGTAACAGCTTGGCAAAGGTCCAAAAAGGCTGGTATTAATACGGTATACATTAAAACTGTACTCATGTGCAGGTGTGCAGGATATCTGTTCCAGCGGGTCGGGAAGATCGCTGCTACGGCCGTCGGAGGAGGATTTCTGTTGTTACAGGCAAGAATCAGTTTATCTCTGAATTGACATATACAGTGATGTAAAGGTTTGAATCAGTGTTTTTTGCCGTAAGTGAAGTCATTTTTATTTGTATAGTGCTTTTCACAACACACATCATTTCAAAGCATCTTTACAGAAGATCATGCATTAACAGAAAATGAACCTGTAATATCTATAAAGTCATAGAGTCATCATTGTGTAGTTTGATTAAAATATGATTGTAAATTGTGTATAAAAATAAGTAATTAAATAATAATTATATTTATAACCCCAGTGAGCAAGCTGAAGGTGACTGTGGTAATTAACACTGTGACTCACTGTGGGGGCCAGTTCCCCTCTGACTAACATCATGAATATAATGACAATATTACTTACGTTTGGTGCAGGTCATGGTTTAAAATTAGTGTTAAGGACCAGTAACTGTAAGATTAATGACTAATGTCTTTGAAGTTCATCCTGGATTAACTGCAGAAGTTCACATAGATGCATTGTCCTTGTTAGTTGGCTGATGAAGGGTTTTGTTGGCAATTAATTGATAGTTTATGTATTCCATTATAAGAGTGTAGTCCATCATTAGACCGAGGTGATGCAGGCAGAGATCAGTGAGGAGCATCGCAGTTCAACCAGCGGGTCATTTCGGTGAGGTTCTGTGAGGTCTATCCTAAGTCCAAGGTTCAGGCAGTGGCATATAAAGTATCGTCGTATTGTGCTCCTTGAAACAACCACACCGTCTTTTTCCAGAGCAGCCTGTATTTCTCCTGAGGTTACCTGTGGGTTGTTCTTTGTATCCTGGACAATTCTTCTGGCAGTTGTGGCTGAAATCTTTCTTGGTCTACCTGACCTTGGCTTGGTATCAAGAGATCCCCGAATTTTCCACTTCTTAATAAGTGACTGAACAGTACTGACTGGCATTTTCAAGGCTTTGGATATCTTTTTATATCCTTTTCCATCTTTATAAAGTTCCATTACCTTGTTACGCAGGTCTTTTGACAGTTCTTTCTGCTCCCCATGGCTCAGTATCTAGTCTGCTCAGTGCATCCACGTGAGAGCTAACAAACTCATTGACTGTTTATACACAGACACTAATTGCAATTTAAAAAGACACAGGTGTGGGAAATTAACCTTTAATTGCCATTTAAACCTGTGTGTGTCACCTTGTTTGTCTGTAACAAGGCCAAACATTCAAGGGTATCATAAATCATCATTATGATTTAAAAAGGAGCCAAACAACTATGTGATAATAAATGGCTTCATATGATCACTATCCTTAGATAAAAAACTAAGTTTTTTTGCATGTCGTATTTTCAAAATCAATGCCAAAATTTCACAATTTCTGCCAGGGTATGCAAACTTTTGAGCACAACTGTAGATCTGGAAGATTATTAGTGAAGCTATCTTTAGTGGTCGAAAGAATAATTCTACCTGAATGATAGCGTGATGTAGATTGAGTAACTGATCACAGCATACAAGAGATGAGGTAATGATCTGTGATGTCATCGCTCTGCGGTAGAATTTCTAAAGTATCAACATCAACTCCATATGAATTAAATCTAGCGTATGATTATGGCGATGAGTTGGTTCTGTCAAATTTTGTCTGACTCCAAGAGAGTTGAGAATATCGATAAATGCTAATCCCAATGTGTCATTTTCATTATCAGTGTGAATGTTGAAGTCACCAACAATTAAAGCTCTATCTACAGTAACTACTAGATCTGATAGAAAATTCACCAAGGAAACCAGAATACGGCCCGGGTGATCTATATACTGTAGCAAGGGCAAAAGACGACAGAGATTTTTATTTGTATCTGACGGTGTCACTTTAAGCATTATTAGTTCAAAAGACTTAAACTTATATCCTGTCCTCAGAGTAACACCAAAAACTTCACTGTAAAACACCTCCTCCTCGACCCTTCAGATGAGGCTCATGTTTATAACAATAACCTGGGGGAGTAGATTTATTTAAACTAATATATTCATCCGGTTTAAGCCAGGTGTCAGTCAAACAGAGCGCATCCAAACTATGATCTGTAATAATTTCATTTACAATTAGTGCTTTGATTGAAAGAGATCTAATGTTTGTAGCCCTATCTTTATATGATGTTTATCTTCAGTTTTTGTTTTTTGTTTTTCAAGTTTGACCTTGATCACATTTTTTCTAAATGATTTAGTGAGGGGTTTGTGTTTGGTAGTCCGGGGAACAGACTGAGTCTCTATATGATATCTAGGAGATACAGTCTCTATGTGTTGTAGTTTATGTGAATTGTGTGATGTCTCAAGGCAGCTAGCAGATGTTCGGTTTAGCCAGTTTTTCTGCTTCCTAACCTGGGCCTCAGTTAGTCAAATACCATCATTATTATTTTTTTATTAACAATTTGTTATTGATTCATATATTAAACACATAAAAAAAAAACATATAAACACAGAATCAATATTTAACCCCCACTATTACCCCTCCCAATCCCAAACCCCACCCTGGCCCTCAACAACATCCCAGTGGTCATACATGATTATAGACGCAAAAAAAAAAAAGATTTATAATAATCACACATATTAACAACTACACCTCTCTCTCCACTGCCGCTGCCCGAGAGTCCTCCAAAAAAATGCGAGATATCTGCCCCATTTCCCCACAAACGAGTCCAATTTCCCCAGTCTTCTAGATGACCCTTTTTCAAAAGCCGCCCATCCCCATCTCCAAATACCACTCCTGAAATGGGGGCGCTCCAGCCGACCTCCATCCCCTTAAAACTATCTGTCTGGCGATCATGAAACTGGTTAGGACCCAACTCTATATGTGTCTATTCTCTACATCGATGACCGCCCCATTGCCCAAAACACAGAGTCTGGGGCAAAACGAAACCAGAGTCCCCACCATGTCACACACAAAACTCTGAACCTTCAACCAAAACTCCTGGATCTTAACACACCCCCAAAAGGCATGGGTTATGTCTCCATCCTCTGATTGGCATCACCAGCAGGTGGGTGTGTCTTTAAGACTAATCCTATACAATCTAGAGGGGGTCCAATAGAATCAATGTAAAATTTTGAATTGCATATGGCGCACCCTTGCATCTCTAGATGCACACTGGACGTTTTTTAGAATCCTAGTCCACACTCCCTCCTCCAATACCAAGTTTAAATCTTTCTCCCATAATCTCTTGAGAGAAGTTAAAGCTCCGTCCCCCAGATTTTGAATTAGCAGGGAGTAATACACTGATGCCTCATGACCTTTTCCAAAAGCAGTAATCACTACTCCCAGAGTGTCTACCGCTTTACCGGTAGTATTCTACTCCCAAAAATAGTACAGAGCAGGTGGCACAGCTGTAAATACCTAAAAACTGAGATCTGGGAATCCCAAAATGTTGAACCAAATTTTCAAAGGATCTCAACACCACACTCTCATATAGTTCACCGAGTGTATTAACCCCCTCACAATCCACTCTGACCAGCAGAAAGGGGACTTATTAATACATAATTTTGGGTTCAGCCATATGCTCGAGGCAACATTTAAATAAATGTCTGAGTTAAACACCCTGGACACTTTTGTCCATACCGAGTGCAAATGTGAGATAACTGGGTGTAACTTAACATCTCCGGTTAGTTTGATAGAAATGCTTTGCAATGGCGAAATAGGGGCAAGAACTTCCTGTTCAATACAAAACCAGGGAGGGGCTCTCTCAGGTGGAAGCGACCAATGAGCCAAATGTCTGAGACTGAATGCATAATAATAAAACTAAACCTTGGGTAGGCCTAGCCCACTTTTGTCAATATGCAGCTACTGAAATGTAATCTGGGATGTTTACCATTCCAAATAAAGGACTTCGCTATGCTATCAAATTGCCTGAAATAAGAGAGGGGGACATCTATAGGGAGAGACTGTGGCAGGTAGTTGAATTTTGGAATACAATTCATTTTAATAACATTAACCTTCCCAGTCATAGATAAATGTAATGAAGCCCACCTGCCCACATCACTCGAAAACCTTTTTATTAAAGGGTCAAAATGAACTCTAACTAAATCACACACATTTGCTGGGAAAAAAATACCCAAATACTTAATGCCCTGTTTGGGCCACTGGAAGGTGTCTGGCTGAAAAGCCATTACTGGGCACTACGCTGTCAGAGCCAAAGCTTCAGATTTAGACCAATTAACTCTGTATCCTGAGAACTTAGGAATTAATGATTCTGTGGAGGCAAGGTATAGATCTAGTAGGGTCAGAGACGAAGAATAAAATATCATCTGCATAAATCAAAAGCTTATGCTTCACACCTCCCGCCATCACCCCTGGAAAATCATCTTCCTTTCTTATCGCAGCTGCTAATGGTTCCAGGGCAAGACAGAACAATAATGGGGAAAGAGGGCAACCCTGCCGGGTGCCCCTATCCAGAGTAAAATAATCTGAAATTATTCCATTTGTTTGTACCGCCACTACCGGCTGTCTATAAAGCAACTTAATCCATCCAATAAATGTACTCCCAAACCCATACATTTCCAAAATCTTAAAAAGATAATCCCATTCTACCCTATCAAACACCTTTTCAACATCAAGTGAGATGGCAGCAACCGGAGTCTGATTATTCGCTACTGACCACATGATGAAATGCCTAATGTTATCAGAAGAGCTGTGGCCCTGAATAAACCCCACCTGATCTATATGTATAAGAGATGTCATTACTTTACTTAATTGATTAGCCAAATATTTTGACAATATTTTAACGTCTAGCTGGATCAGGGAATTTGGATGGTAACCCTTACTCTCGCTTGGATCTTTGTCCTTTTTAAGAATTGGACTGATCCGGGCTTGTGTCATGGTTGGCGGAAGCTTTCCATTCTTTAATGATTCCATATAAACTTCTAACAAAAGTGGAGCCAATTCTGTAGCATGAGACCTAAATAACTCAGCGGCAAAGCCATCTTGCCCCGGAGCCTTGCCTGTAGGCAAGGCCTTAATTACCTCGCCAAGCTCCTCCAAGGTTATCTCAGAATCAAGACAATTTTTTTGCTCATTCGTCAGTTTAGGGAGTTAATGGTTCCACAAAGTTTCTAATATCTTTATCAGTAGACGAAGACATGGAACTATAGAGATCAAGATAGAATTCTTTAAAAGCATTATTAATATCAATGGCTGAGGTAAATATTTCACCACCAGCAGATTTCACTGAGGGAATGGTAGAAAAAGACTCTCTCTGTTTTATATATCTAGCCAGATGTTTTCCTGCTTTGTCCCCCGACTCAAAGTATGACTGTCTTGCCCTGAATAGCCAAAAGTCCACCTTCCGTGACAAAATAGTATTATATCTGTATTTCAGTCAGGTCAGTTCTCTGAGGCCATCAGACGACATTTGGCGCTTCAGCTCTGCCTTGGCACTTTTAATATTCCCTTCCAACTCCACGAGTTCTAGTGCTTTGGATTTTTTGGTAAATGAGGTATACTGTATGATCCGGCCCCTAAGAAACACCTTAAGTGCCTCCCAAGCCACGTCCACAGAGGACACTGAGGACCAGTTGGTCTCCATATAAACATTGATTTCAGCCTTTAACATTTGTTGGAATTCAGGATTTTGCAAAAGGGATACATTAAAGTGCCAACTATATGATTTCTGTTTCTCCATATGTGGCAACACCTCTAAACTCACCAGGGTGTGATCTGAGACTAAAATGTTTCCAATTGAGCAATCAACAACAGATGAAATGAGGGACTTAGATATAATAATAATAAATCTTATGGACTGATGAAAAAAATGATATTCCCTATCAGATGGGTTCAAAAGTCTCCAAATATCTGTAAGACCAAGATTTTTACACATCCTGTGAAGTGACAATGTTTCTCTAGGGGGCTTACACACTTTTGCTTCACTATGATCAAGGACTGAGTCCATCAAAAGATTAAATTCTCCTCCCAGTATTATATCATGAGGGGTGCCCGCGACTTGCAACATCCCTTCAAGATCTATAAAAAAAAGCCCTGATCATCAGCGTTAGGTGTGTAAATATTAGCAAAAAGAAAACTTTGCCCCTGAATTTCTGCTAAAACAATAATAACTAATTTAATCTAATTTATCTTTAATCTGTTTGAGATATGTGAATTGTAGATGTTTACTTATCAGTGTAATGACTCCCCTGCTCTTACTTGTGTCAGCACTAAAGAAAACATGTCCACCCCATATCTTCCCAAATTTTTCAGCTTCCTGCGGGCAAAGATGCGTTTCTTGAAGAAACACTATATCATATTTTTTTACGTTTAAGAAGAGAAATAACCTACCTTCCTTTTTATGGGGTGACCCAACCCATTCACATTCCACGTGGAGAGAGACAATCCACTCATATTTACATTTGACATTTTGACATTAGAAAAAGATTGTGTATCAAAAATAAAATTATAAAGACCACATTCCAACATTAGTGCAACAATCAAGCCCCGAACTTCCCCCCGAACCAAACAAACAGAAAAAAGAAAAACATGCGCATTAACCCCGCGCACGACAGCGCCAACTGTCGTCCATCCCTCTAAACAGTCCATGTACGCCCACGAGAGCCCCCGTGACAACTTTGCCACCGGATTGTTCAAGACCAGTGTTTCTATACAAATTTTGTGAGAGAGAATTACACAACAGAAGATAATCTATAAAGCAAACTCCAGCCAGTAGGCGGAATAAACACAAAGAATGTGTAAATTCATCCACATAGCTGTCCCGAAGGTGTGTACCCTCCACAAAACAAACTCCAGCCACTAGCGGAACAGCACAAAAAATAAATAAATTAAAATTAAAAAATGCTGTTCAGTTTCCTCAGACAGTCAAACGAAAGTTCAGTGAGCTGGCCCATTCAGCTGTTACATGAGAGCAACAAATGACCTAATCACTCCAATGTCTTGCAAGAAATACTCCACAAAACAAACTCCAACCAATAGATTCATCCACAACACTGTCCCAAAGGAGTGTTACTATAAAAAACTAACTCCAGCCGCTAGGTGGAACTAGCACAAAAAGAAACAAAAAAGGAGCTCAGTTTCCTCGGACGGTCAAGTGAATGTTCAGTGAGTAGGTCCACTTGGCTGCAACGTGAGTACCACAAAATAACTTACTCAGTCTATTGACTTTATGAAAGACATCGCTTGTTGGAGACATGTAAATATTTTACGGCCATCCTTAGCATCTATTCTCAATTTGGCTGGGAACATCAGTACAAAAGTGACCTTCCGTTGATGTAAGAGTTTCTTGCATTCCTTGAAACTATCATGTTTCTCTCTTGTCGTATTCGCAAAGTCTGGGAACAAGAAACTGCTGTGGTTCTTCCAAGAAAGCCTTCCTTTACTCCTCGCCTCGCATAACACGAGGTCTTTATCAGATGATCTCAGAAATTTGGCCAGAATTGATCGGGGCCTGTCTCCCTCAGCGGATCGCCGAGCTGGAACCCTGTGAGCTCGCTCGATTTCCAGCTTATGGCCTGTTATGTCGAGCAGACTAGGAAGGAAACTGTCCAGGAATTTCACCATATCCCGACCTTCTTCGGCCTACAATCTGGACGTTATTCCGCCGACTACGATCTTCCATATCCTCCAACTTTTCCCAGATGCGCTCCTAATCCGCCTTGGTCGCTAGCAGATTAGCAGCTAGTTCCTTCTCCGATGACTCCAGATAATCGATCTGTTTCTCGACATCCTCCACTCTTGTAACCACCTCAGTGAATTTCGTCTCAATGGCAGTGATCGATCAACGTATAACAGCAAGATCTTCCAAGTCAGCATGACCTTCGTCAGCATTGCCGACAAGTTCAACAATTCTCGCCGAATTTCCCTCACTTCTCTGGCCAAATCAAATCCCTGGTCCGCGGCCTTGTCAGGGGCGTCTGCTTGAGCACATAAGGGTCTTTTAATGTCTCCAGAGCCTGAGGATTTTGAATTCTTTGACATATTGTCTTCCTAGAAAAGTTAAGGATCAGGGTATCGAATCTCACCGGTTTATGACATAAAAAGTATTAAAACTAGCAAAGTGCGCAGAGCTTACCATTCACACATCCGAACCTCACATGGCGTCACGTCCCACTCACAAATATTATCATTATTAAGACTATAAGCCAAATTACTGGAGGAGAGTGGCACCTTCCCTGGAGGGATGGATTCCATCTCTCTTTAGCAAGTCATGTCTACCCCAAAAACTCTTCCAATTGTCTATAAATCCTATGCTATTCTCCAGACACCACTCAGACATCTAGCCGTTCAGTGACACTAATCTACTATAAACCTCATAACCATGATGAGCAGGGAGGGGTCGAGAGCATATTACAGTGTCTGACATCGATTTTGCAAGTTCACACTCCTATTTAACATTATCTCTAGTGATCTCCGTCTGATGAAGCCGGAGGGTTAGGGTTAGGACATCATTAGTGCCGACATGAATAACAATTTTAGAAAATCTACATTTAGCATTAGCCAGCACTTGTAACTTTGATCTGATGTCAGACGCTCTGTTACCCGAAATGCATTTAACAATGTTGGCTAGAGTCTCTATTTCCACATTCCTTTCAACATAATCACCAATTATTAGGGCTCTTTCAACATGATTCTCAGTGGGTGCATCACTGAATGGGGAGAATCGATTGGAAACCCTAACAGGAACGGGAGAGTGGTGTCGCTTTGCTGAGTATGCCACCGAGATGTTACCCAAATGCCCTGCTGGGGGCTCTACAGCCGGAACCAAAGTGTGTGTGTTGCTCGCTGTTCTACCCGCATTCGAAACAGTATCTGCCGGCTTCTCTTTCTCACTGACCTCCACTAGTGTTCGGATGCGTGTCTCTAACTCATTAACCTTCTTCATCAGCCTGACTAATTCCTTACATTTATAACATGTGTATCCCTCACTGCTGATGGAATAAGCTATAGTAAACGTGTAACATGTAATGCAGGAAGAAATAACATGAGCGGATGCCATGACTTACTGCATTTGTTTGTTGTTGTGGTTGTTCTTGAGTGGCGAGGGTTTGAGATCGATGTGGTTCCTAATCAGCAGATGTTTGAGATTGATGCAATAATCCGTGTAAAACACAGTGGAGAAAACAAATGCACACAGTCGAGACACGAGATATAGACAAGCAGAATAAAGAAAGAAAAAAACGAGAGAAACGGGTGCGCGCGGTGTGATACACACCGATGAAACAGTAGAAAAGCGGAAAAACCCGAAGCATGCGGTAAAATGGCAAAGGATAAAACTGAACGTATAAGAATAAGCAATGCTAAGCAGGCTAGCAAGCAACAAACACTTGTGCAGCATGACATCAGGAAGAGGAAGTACCCCACAGCACCATCAGTAAGGTTCAAGTACCCCTTCATCAACACAAGACCAAAGATGTGTACCAAAGACTAAATATCATTTAATATTATCATTAATGTTGTAATATCCCTGATGTACAAAATATAAAGAGGAAGTTGCAGGTTAGGATGTTTATTAATTAAAAACAACAACAACAACAAAACCAGGCCATATGAGTTAATTAGACAGGGGACCTTTTAACGTCATACAAACTATTACTCTGTTACAACATAATTTGTTTTTCATAATATTAGTAGACAGTACATTATATATACACCGATCAGCCACAACATTAAAACCACCTGCCTAATATTGTTTAGGTCCCCATTGTGCCGCCAAAACAGCACCAACCTGCAGATACGGGTCAGGAGCTTCAGTTAATATTCACATCAACCATCAGAATGGGGAAAAATGTGATCTCAGTGATTTGGACTGTGGCATGATTGTTGGTGCCAGATGGGCTGGTTTGAGTATTTCTGGGATTTTCACACACAACAGTCTCTAGAATTTACTCAGAATGGTGCCAAAAACAAAAAACATCCAGTGAGTGTCAGTTCTGTGGACAGAAACACTTGTTGATGAGAGAGGTCAACAGAGAATGGCCAGACTGGTTTGAACTGATAAAGTCTACAGTAACTCAGATAACCACTCTGTACAATTGTGATGAGAAGAATATCATCTCTGAATGCTGTTCTGAGATGCGGGTTGGTGCTGTTTTGGCGGCAAAAGGCCTACACAATATTAGGCAGGTGCTTTTAATGTTGTGGCTGATCGGTGTATATTAATGTTAGGCAGACATGTCAGGGCTCCAGACTAAAAAATTTCTTGGGAGCCATTGGCTCCTAAACTGAAACATTACGGAGCCAAATGACTGTTTTAGTCGCCAAATCACAGAATTGCTCAATTTAGATTGCTGTTCAGAAACAAGATAGAAAGCTGAAGAAAAGGAAGACAGCTGATAACCCATTAATCAGAGATTTAATAAACAGGATATATAGTTGAGAAGATAAGTTTACTTTCCCTTTTGTCTCATAAATGTTCACACCCCTTTAAAAATTTATACAAATATAAGAGATAAAAGATTTTTTTATTTAGTACTGCTCTTCAGAATCTAATTTATGTAATTATGTGTAATGTATAGTATGCATATAGTAGTGTGTTGCCTTCTTGAGCATCAATGAATGTTTGCACCTTGTGTAATAGTTGTGTACATGTCCCTCAATTGTCAAAAGTTTGATTTTATTCACACACACATATATATATATATATATACAGGTGCATCTCAATAAATTAGAATGTCGTGGAAAAGTTCATTTATTTCAGTAATTCAACTCAAATTGTGAAACTCGTGTATTAAATAAATTCAATGCACACAGACTGAAGTAGTTTAAGTCTTTGGTTCTTTTAATTGTGATGATTTTGACTCACATTTAACAAAAACCCACCAATTCACTATCTCAACAAATTAGAATACATCATAAGACCAATAAAAAAAAACATTTTTAGTGAATTGTTGGCCTTCTGGAAAGTATGTTCATTTACTGTATATGTACTCAATACTTGGTAGGGGCTCCTTTTGCTTTAATTACTGCCTCAATTCGGCGTGGCATGGAGGTGATCAGTTTGTGGCACTGCTGAGGTGGTATGGAAACCCAGGTTTCTTTGACAGTGGCCTTCAGCTCATCTGCATTTTTTGGTCTCTTGTTTCTCATTTTCCTCTTGACAATACCCCATAGATTCTCTATGGGGTTCGGGTCTGGTGAGTTTGCTGGCCAGTCAAGCACACCAACACCATGGTCATTTAACCAACTTTTGGTGCTTTTGGCAGTGTGGGCAGGTGCCAAATCCTGCTGGAAAATGAAATCAGCATCTTTAAAAAGCTGGTCAGCAGAAGGAAGCATGAAGTGCTTCAAAAGTTCTTGGTAAACGGGTGCAGTGACTTTGGTTTTCAAAAAACACAATGGACCAACACCAGCAGATGACATTGCACCCCAAATCATCACAGACTGTGGAAACTTAACACTGGACTTCAAGCAACTTGGGCTATGAGCTTCTACACCCTTCCTCCAGACTCTAGGACCTTGGTTTCCAAATGAAATACAAAACTTGCTCTCATCTGAAAAGAGGACTTTGGACCACTGGGCAACAGTCCAGTTCTTCTTCTCCTTAGCCCAGGTAAGACGCCTCTGACATTGTCTGTGGTTCAGGAGTGGCTTAACAAGAGGAATACGACAACTGTAGCCAAATTCCTTGACATGTCTGTGTGTGGTGGCTCTTGATGCCTTGACCCCAGCCTCAGTCCATTCCTTGTGAAGTTCACCCAAATTCTTGAATCGATTTTGCTTGACAATCATAAGGCTGCGGTTCTCTCGGTTGGTTGTGCATCTTTTTCTTCCACACTTTTTCCTTCCACTCAACTTTCTGTTAACATGCTTGGATACAGCACTCTGTGAACAGCCAGCTTCTTTGGCAATGAATGTTTGTGGCTTACCCTCCTTGTGAAGGGTGTCAATGATTGTCTTCTGGACAACTGTCAGATCAGCAGTCTTCCCCATGATTGTGTAGCCTAGTGAACCAAACTGAGAGACCATTTTGAAGGCTCAGGAAACCTTTGCAGGTGTTTTGAGTTGATTAGCTGATTGGCATGTCACCATATTCTAATTTTTTGAGATAGTGAATTGGTGGGTTTTGTTAAATGTGAGCCAAAATCATCACAATTAAAAGAACCAAAGACTTAAACTACTTCAGTCTGTGTGCATTGAATTTATTTAATAAATGAGTTTCACAATTTGAGTTGAATTACTGAAATAAATGAACTTTTCCACGACATTCTAATTTATTGAGATGCACCTGTATATATATATATATATATATACACACACACACAGTTGAAGTCAGCAATTCACATCCGCTTAGATTGAAGTCATTAAAACTCATTTTTTTAATCACTCCACAGATTTCATATCAGCAAACTTTAGTTTTGGCAAGTCGTTTAGGACATCTACTTTGTGCATGACATGAGTAATTTTTCCAACAATTGTTTACAGACAGATTGTTTCACTTTTAATTGACTATATCACAATTTCAGTGGGTCAGAAGTTTACATACACTAAGTTAACTGTGCCTTTAAGCAGCTTGGAAAATTCCAGAAAATGATGTCAAGCCTTTAGACAATTAGCTTCTGATAGGAGGTGTACTGAATTGGAGGTGTACCTGTGGATGTATTTTAAGGCCTACCTTCAAACTCAGTGTCTCTTTGCTTGACATCATGGGAAAATCAAAAGAAATCAGCCAAGACCTCAGAAAAGAATGTGGACCTCCACAAGTCTGGTTCATCCTTGGGAGCAATTTCCAAACACCTGAAGGTACCACGTTCATCTGTACAAACAATAGTACACAAGTATAAACACCATTGGACCACACAGACATCATACCGCTCAGGAAGGAGACGCATTCTGTCTCCTAGAGATGAACGTAGTTTGGTGTGAAAAGTGCAAATCAATCGCAGAACAACAGCAAAGGACCTTGTGAAGATGCTGGAGGAAACAGGTAGACGAGTATCTATATCCACAGTAAAACGAGTCCTATATCAACATAACCTGAAACACTGCTCAGCAAGGAAGAAGCCACTGCTCCAAAACCGCCATAAAAAAGCCAGACTACAGTTTACAAGTGCACATGGGGACAAAGATCTTACTTTTGGGAGAAATGTCCTCTGGTCTGATGACACAAAATTATGAGGATATATTGAAGCAACATCTCAAGACATCAGCCAGGAAGTTAAAGCTCGGTCGTAAATGGGTCTTCCAAATGGACAATGACCCCAAGCATACCTCCAAAGTTGTGGCAAAATGGCTTAAGGACAACAAAGTCAAGGTATTGGAGTGTCCATCACAAAGCCCTGACCTCAGTCTGATAGAAAATTTGTGGGCAGAACTGAAAAAGCGTGTGTGAGCAAGGAGGCCTACAAACCTGACTCAGTTACACCAGTTCTGTCTGGAGGAATGGGACAAAATTCCAGCAACTAAGGATACCCAAAACATTTGACCCAAGTTAAACAATTTAAAGGCAATGCTACCAAATACTAACAAAGTGTATGTAAACTTCTAACTTCAACTGTATATATCGTTTTTAAATATTGCCTTAGTCTTTCTTTACGGTTACCAGATGGCCCAGACACAAAGACTACAAGAGTGCAAACTGAATGAAATCCCAGATGCAGTTTATTGTGCTACTCCAATCCTAATCAATAATTACCAGGAGAAGAAAAACAGTGGTACATAATACGGGACTTTTAATTATAAAAAGCTGAAATACACATGGGACTACAATGTCTGCGCTCCCAGTTGCGAGTTCACTGAAGGCTGATTCGTTGAGAAAGTGAATATGATTCAAACTGCTAACCTGACCTCCTGAGTTCAAACCCTCAGTTATTTTCAGGTGATTCATGAAAAAGATCCGGTTCAAAAGAGTTATTTGTTCACGACTCTCTCGCGCTAGGTTTGTTGTTGTGTGCAGTGCAGCAAGCTCGTCAGAAACAACAGAACGGGTGAAGAGCGGCGTGAGACACACTGGCGCTCTAAAGATATATTCAATAACTCACAAGATGTTATCTGACAAAACCGCATATGAACCCACACAACCCGACTGTCGCCAATGGCAACTAGATTTTAAATTATTGTCGCAATCAATTATTTTTGGTCGCATTTGCGACCATTTTAGTCGCAGTCTGGAGCCCTGCATGTTTATTGTTTACATGCATCATTTTTACTATTTACAAGTACTTACATTGATATGTGGAACACATGCTAAAACGGTCTCTTTAAGACTACTGGCTAAGCGCATTTAAAGGGAACAGTTCACCCCAAAATGAAAATTGTCTCATCATTTACTCATCCTCATGTCATTCCAGATGTGTATGACTTTCTTTCTTCACCAGAATACAAATGAAGATTTTTAGAAGAATATTTCAGCTCTGTAGATCCATACAATGCAAGTGAATGGTGACCAGAACTTTGAAGCTCCAAAAATCACACAAAGGCAGCGTGAAAGTAATCCATACGTCTTCTGAAGCGATCCAGTTGGTTTTGGGTGAAAACAGACCAAAATATAACTCCTTTTTCACTGTACATCTTGACAGCATTCTTCTTGGGGATAATAATTTCAAGCTCCTTCCTATAGCGCATATTCCTATATGTCCTTTTAGGCAGATACTAGTCTGTTTAAAAGCCACTATAGGTACAAGTTAGGCTACTATAAGGTAATGCCCCATGAAATGTATAATCATCATAAGTTGTTTATAATGTGCCAAATTCATAGCACAGTAATAATACAGTACTAATTTGCTGAAAGAGAATTCTCTCAGTTATAACTTTACTGCTAAAGAAATGATTTAAGGAACATATTATTGTAATTGTTATACTGCACATTTGTGCATATTATTTTCATGTTTAATAAAGTACATTTTATCCCCATCATTATTGTTTTACGATTTTAGTTTACAGTGTTATTATGTGCATAGACATACTATTGTAGTATTACGGTTCACTTGCATTATCAACTGTGGCTGTACAATATAACAAAAAAATAATAAACTCTTCTATTGAACTTGTATCAGCTATATCACCAGTATCACCTCTTAAATCGATAAGCGTAGAACAATACAAACATTAATAGTAGATTAAACACTTGAAAATCATATTAAAGTATACTGGTAACTGGAGATGGGTTCTCTGTTCTCTTTGTAAAAAATCATTCATTCATTCAAAATACGAGTGTTTTTATCTTCATCAAAGCAAGTTATAATTTCGTTTTTAAATGTTTAATCGAGTCAGATTCTATCAACATGAAAATAGCATGTTATGAATATCTGCGAGTCATTATCACAGATGATGTCCAGCAACCTCAAATCATGACATTAATCCGCGCAGAAGAGTATTGTTGAAACACGACACGCATAACGTGTTTTAACGCAAGTTGCTTGCAATTTTACTTTTCAAGCTTTAAAAGATTGATCTTGGGATTTTAAGAATAAATATTGAGATCACAATTAATGGGAAAATATATATAATTACACAGCCCTAATACCTATTATTTTTATTTTAAATAATATAATTTGTTTTGTAGATTAAACAAAGCAAAATCCAATTGTTTTCACGAACCTCCTGGAACCTGCTTATTTACCCCTGTCTGGGAATCACTGATCTATTTGTTTTGTTGTTTTTTGTCATGCAGATAGCCAATCACAGCGGCTACGTCCAAGTTGACTGGAAGAAAGTGGAGAAAGATGTGAACAAAGCAAAGAGACATCTGAAGAAAAAAGCCAATAAATCAGCTCCAGAAATCAATACATTTATTGAGGAGGTAAAGACATCACTAGTTATTTAGCATAACAACAGCTGTTTGAACCTTACTTAAATGACTTCAAGCCAGTAAATAAACAAAATCTTTCTGTTTTAAAGCTTCCTCTTTAATGACCTAACTCTGTGTGTTCTGTGTGTAATAGTGCCCTCTTTTGCTTGTGAACAATGTTATATCACATAAACCTCAATATTTTTCAGGCTACTGAATTTTTGAAGAAGAATGTTGTTCTTTCAAGTGGATTTATTGGTGGATTTCTGCTGGGTCTGGCCTCTTGAGGTCGTGAAAGTGCTGTGAAAAGTGTCTTACCATCACGCACCTATCAATGGCCTGCTGCTGAACCTGTCTGGGGCATGTGGTGAACCCTTTCTGCCAATCAGCACATCTGTGGCTTCTTTACTCACTCTGTATTTGTGAGTTTAATGATGTAAAAGTCCCTGAGTGGCTGTGATTTAATCTGATTGTGTACAGGACAGTTGTAACTCTGTGTATGTGCTTCAAACAGCAGCATTATCTGAGGTGGTTTTCACACTGGGCACTTTTTCCGCAGTCCGAATCTGAGTGCAATTGTTCCCGGCGCCCGCTGCAGCATTGGTCTGGTTTCAGACTCGTGTATGATTCTGTCGAACCCCGGTGCTTTTCCATCATCAATTTGCATCATCACAAACGTGCATATAATGGAAAGCACAACGCGGGTCGCTATATTTGTGTGTTTTTATTCATTCTGTGTCATCATGCACACCATAGTGATGACACTTCAGCAGTTGTACATGTCCAGGGGAAGGAGACTATATCTGATGCTCACAAACGATCTTTTTTGAGGACACAGCTGGTTGCACGCTCACTCACTCACATATATAAAAGGCACCTCACCTTTTCTGTGGCCCGCAACATTTCCCTGCCACTCATGATGCACGTGTGTGTGTTTGTTTTTGTGCAACTGATGTCTTCATGATTAAATCAGTAAAAACGCATGCACAAGTCATTTTACTTCCTGAACAAGTGCGGACCTGAATACAGGTTGCTTTCTCACTCATGCAAACCTCGCCACAGTCCCAGTGCAACCGAACTCAGACCACCTCCTACAGGTAGTCTCGGGTTCGGTACTACTGTCCGCTCCCCGGTCCGCAAAACAGCTTTCACATTACCAACTTTTCATGCAAACTGTGCTCTGTTTCGGACTAAACTGCACACTTTCAGTGTGAAAGCCCCCTGAGAGAGTCAAGTCAACAAAACTGGGATGATGGTTTGGATGCTGATCACCCTTGAAAACAAACAAATGGTATATTGCATTCAGATAATGCTTGTATGTGTTTTGTATTTTTGTTCTTCAAGTTACTGCTAATTCAACAGTGTTTTGTAGAATAGTGTGCACTATTGTTTCCACAGTATATAAGGTGTGTCAAGCTGTCATACTATTGGAAATAACATTTAACCTGTTGGAGTGCATATGTTCATTAATGCACTGGTTCAGTACAGGTACTGTTTACTTGTACAATGTTTTGACATTACTTTTGACTTTTTTAATTTTTATTCAAGCTCATGTATTTGAAATTCACATTGGTTTTGTTAAACCTTATTTCCATTCTTCATCACCATAGGTGTGACTGCTATTATACTTAGAGTGAATTAAAGTTCATTTTGCCACATGCATTGAGGAAAAACAATCCCTTGTATTTTCTTTGTCTATTGGCCTTAATAAAGTAGGATTAAATAGGGTTTTCATATGTATGCCTTAGTGGTAGATGAATTAATGCTGTATGAAGCTGTTCTACATGGAGTGCCTTGCAAAAGTATTCAGGCCCTTCACAAATTCTCTCATTCACTGTAAAATTTCACAATAGGTTGATTATTCAGCAGGAGACCTTTGACCTCAGCCTTGCAGTCACTATGACAACATGACAGGGACTATATCATTTAGCCAAAGGATTTAATTGTGAATTTGCTAAAATAGTGTGTATTCTTGAATTTTTGTATGTATTTTAAAAAACAATAAAGCACTCGAGGCCGTGCTATGTAGTCAGCGATTCTTTAGTACTGAGATACCAACCTCTGCGTCTCTACTAAAGGAGAGAACTAACCAAGTATAGGTCGCTGCGGTAAAAATGGGCATTTCTACACTATCCAATGAAAGTAAGGAATCTCAGTGTAGTTATCAGTGGGTATTTCCAAACCGGGACAGGTGTTCCTCAACTATCCAATGAAAGTAGGGGATCTCAATGTAGTTATCAGTGGGCGTTTCCAAACAGAATGGGTGTTTCTATACTATCCAATGAAAGTAGGGGATCTCAATGTAGTTATCAGTGGGCGTTTCCAAACAGAATGGGTGTTTCTATACTATCCAATGAAAGTAAGGAATCTCAATGTAGTAATCAGTGGGCATTTCCAAACTGGGACAGGCATTCCTCAACTATCCAATGAAAGTAGGGGATCTCAATGTAGTAATCAGTGGGCATTTCCAAACTGGGACAGGCATTCCTCAACTATCCAATGAAAGTAGGGGATCTCAATGTAGTTATCAGTGGGCATTTCCAAACTGGGACAGGCATTCCTCAACTATCCAATGAAAGTAAGGAATCTCAGTGTAGTTATCAGTGGGCGTTTCCAAACAGGATGGGTGTTTTATTTTTGTTCTGCAGAAACATAAGTCTATATCTAACAGTCAACTTTTTTTATCAGTTTGCGGATACAAAACAAATGAATTGGGAGAGCTGTAAAACCTGTCGCACAGTTATCGCCACATAATTCACTCCAAAAGGATTGTTTTGTGTAAAATACGTAAAAGATTAGCAGACAGGTGGTCAGTTCAATCAATGAGCTGTTTCCTCACAAAAGTAGTTTATTCAGCACACTGAAACATCTCCATTAAAAGGATAGTTCACCCAAAACTGAAAATTGCCATCCCAGATGTGTGACTTTCTCTCTTCTGCAGAACACGAAGATTTTTAGAAGAATATTTCAGCTCTGTAGATCCATACGATGCAAGTGAATGGTGAGCAGAACTTTGAAAGTCCAAAAAGCACATAAAGTCAGCATAAAAGTAATCCATAAAACTCCAGTGGTTTAATTACACACACCATCTCCAGACACTCACATCTCTCTTGCTACTAAATCTAACATCACAACAACAGCATATTTGGGTTCTGTGAAACATCATAGTAAAATTTATGTTACCCACCTATTGAGAATAAAAAGAGCAACTTATGCATCCGTCTTCAAGCCTTTTACCTCTCGGAGGTCTCTCCACCGCTGAAAAGCCTCGCCGATGTTGATGCGGCTCCTAGCCCTCGACTTATTCGTCTGACCTTTTTGTCTTGTTCTGTTTTTCAGCCATTTGTCCTCCTTGGAGTTTAGAAAATTAGCATCAGCCAGATTTGCCGTCGCTCTTCTAATGAATTTCCCTCTTGCTCTGCCCCCACCCCACATCCTGTGCATGCGCAAGGACCACCCCCTGTTGCTGATTGGAGTAGTGTTGTGTGGATCGGTCTGATCCACTGTGTTTTTGTCCCATTTACAGAGCCATGGCTGTGGACAAATACTAGATTTTTTTCAGCTCATCCACAGAACAGACAGCTAGCAGACTGTGAGGAGATATTTGCAGAATTTGAGAAAAAGTATTTTGGATAGAATTACTGAGTGCACCTTTAATCTTCACAATATAGCAAGACCTCTTGTACATTATGGCTTCATTTTTACACGGATGTTTAGAATACTTTGTACGACATGAAACTATAAAGTTGACAGTGCTAGTTTCATGTCATATCACTCATTCTTATCTCAAAATAAATGAATATTTCATGTCCATTTTTTTTTGTAAGCAGCTGTGTAATAAGCAGAATGTTAAACAGTTAGCTGGTCATTATTATCATAATTTTTTCATCCTTTCAATATTTTTTATTAGATGTTTCCGCTTAGTTGATCACGTGGTGAGTAATGCGGAGCGTGAAGTGAGCCATTTACTTCACCATAAATTCTATCAATAACTTTTCAAAAGTTATCTAAATAACCTAATGACATCGTAACATCAAAAGGATGTTGCAAGCCAACAGTTTAATCAGAAAAATAGATTACGACTGGAGAATTAGTAATGTTCCCCAGAAATAGTTAACATACTCCGTGTGCTTATCGACGTTCAACTGACGTTAACCCAGTGAACCGTTTGTGTAAAAAAGTTATGTGATATTTAACATTGTATAACTAACACACATATCTAAAGCTATGTTTTTAGACATGCCTTTAAGTCCCTTTGAGTACCAGTGGGCACTGCTGGTTAATTACCAGGTCAAACCACCCAATTAGAACTTTGAAAAGGTTTAAAACGCATCACATGACAGGGCACCACAAAAGAAGCCATAACTAACCGTGTGAAAATATGTCTGGAGATTAGTGCACAGTATTTAGTGATGTTCATCTTATTCAGCCCCGCCCCTTTTCCGCACTGCACTCTTCCAAATTTTGTCATCTAACTTCCTGTTAGTATTAAAGCTACTGAGAAGAGTCGATCAAAATGGATTATGTGTGTGAGCACAGAAAGTATTTTTAAGAGTTGATGGTGTGAGTCTCCATCAGCCCTTTACTATGTGAAAATGCTCGTGAGGTGTTTTTTCCGTCACTGTAAATGTGTTTTTCCAATACACACGAAGGTAAATTGGACCTGGCAGATCACATTCGGACAGCTAAACGGAAATAAAATGTTCACTTTCACATTTGTGTGTGTGTGTGTGTGTGTATAAATCTAATAGCACCACTCTCCCACCCCGGTTTAACATTCAATAGTCTAAACAATAACACGATGGGTGAATGACTCAAAGATGGTCAGAGGTGACTTACAGAGATATTTTAATGACTTTGTGTTGTCTCTCAAAGTTTCATGAGCACAGAAGAATATCAGTATATCCACAGTGTGAAGATCTTGTTTTAAAATCTCTCCGCTCTGTTTCCAGTTGTTATGACATCCCCTGAACACTTTAAAATACTCATGATAGATTTTTAACTCTATAACCTGTAAATCCACTTCGCTAGCTAATTACACTTTGACATCAACACCATAGATATCTATATAGAACCGCTACAACGGAAGTTCAGAGACACAATTTTAAAGATGGCTGTGTGCTATTTTCTCCATAGGATGACCAGAATACAAAGCATTTGGTTACCTAATTTAGGAATGATATTGGCACAATCCATCTCTGCCCACAAATCAGATGTCATTATACCAGAGTGTGATGGTGGCTGAAATGTGCTTTTCATCTACATCGGATTGAAAATATAAAAATAAATGGTGCGAAACAAAGGATGCGAAAACATGCTTCAATCTGCTTGAAAGCTGAAAACTTAAACCATTTACAGGCGATACAAGCATGCAACTCCTGTGAGCACTTTTGATCAGATTTCAAATATACATCTCTTACATCAGACACTTAAAGCACAGAAAGTATACTCCCAAATTTGATAATGGAACGTAAACGACATGGGAGTAAATCTTTATAGAAAAATCAGTCAAAGCAAAACCTGAACAAATGCACAAAGATGCTGCTCAAAGAGCAAAAGTTTGCTTAAGGGAAATGCTATAAAAAAAAACTTTTTTTTAAAAAGGTCAAAACTTAGGAGATAATTGTGTACTTTTATAAAGAGCATATTTCAATTTCCAACATCAACTGTCCTTTTAAAATGTGCCACAGATCTTGGAAACGTCATTCCCGGTAATATTTCAATGCAAGATTCGCTTTACAGCAGCATCGTAAAAGGACCTCACGTCAAACTCTTGGGCTATAATTTTTAGTCGATTTACAAATCTGATGCCAATATGCAGATATTCCGTATCAAGCCTGAAGTAAAACCTGTCAGAGACAAACCTGTAAAGCACTTTTTAAAGGTCACTTTGCAAAGACACTTGAGCAACTTCTATATTTGCAATTTCCAACTTTAATTTGGTAAAATCATACAAACACACATTTAATTTTTAGTGCAGTGCACAGCCTCTACTCTAGTACATAAAGCAAATACTCTAACTCTAAGGGCTCCGGTGATGTTCTTTCACAAGATTTAGTGAATTAAAAGGAATCTCATTTTACGCTTTTAACACTTCACTCTTTAACTGAATTTACACCCAAAACTGTCAAGAGAATGAGACCGCCACAGCCCAATACGCAGATGCAACAATAGAGAATAACCACATGTTTTTGTTTCTTACGATTGCCGTGTGCCAGACATTCACTGGGGGTAAAAAGATACAAACAAAAAATAAATAAAATAAAAAATAGGAACAAACAAAATGAACTGTAGAATCTGAACACTTTGCACTGATACACATTTAGAAAAATATTTCTGTAACTTATCCAAACCTTGGCATGGTTGTTTCGCTTTCAATTTTTTGGCTGCCAAATGAGCATGTGATTGATCGGATCGAAACATTTAATCAGCGAGACCAATTACAGATGAGGATTTTGGCGGAGTCCAAAATAACTTTAAACATTAAAAAGCTCACACTACCCCGAAAAATATAAATTTCACGCATACGGGTGACATTCAACATTCAAGTGCCAGTGTTTTTGTACTGTCTTTTGGTCAAGTTACTTGAAACTATCACTTTTAGGCTTATAAAAATAAATATTTCTCAAAAATGCTTAATAAATTACACAAACTAGCAGCAAAAGTAGAATCTAGTAATCTGTGTGCAAATAGCTAAATTCCCCACTGCTAATCCCCCTGGTCCCAAATCGATCCTGGTTAACTATTGGAGAACCCTTCCCCTTTTGTAAACAAGCTGCGTTTTTCACAATCTTCACACACAATAGTAGGAAGCTTAAGGACACGCACTCAAAGACATTTATATAAAACCCTAAATGTGCAATAAAACAACTTTTGTAAAACTTGATGGGCATAAACACAGAAGGGCCTAGACCTAAGTAGCACCACTCCTCTCAAGTTACCACAATACTGTCAATGCATTCGCTTCAGATCACCTTTTCCAACTTTATATGTCAAAAGGCACCACACACTTGAGAGTAAAATCTATTGCACTTCAGTTAAACGTGTCCCGCCCACCCTCATCGGACATTGTGCCCGTTAAAAGGCGAGACAGCCACACCGCCAGCGACAACGTCTGCCAGCTGACTTCATTTCTAGAGTACCTCACAGCAGCTCAACCGCAGCTGCCGTAACGTATGAGATAAAGGGTAGATGGGAAATTAAAAAGAACCCTGTCTTTGGCCAAGATGCCACTGAAACCTCCTCCAATACAAACCAATTAAAGTCTCATTTACACCACAACTGCACCCCTGCCAGCCTGTGCAGTTCTTTGTGTACATTGATTTCTACTGACCCCAGTCCACCATAAACTCTGGGGTTTGTTGGGGAGGTCAAACGGGAGCCGTGTCTGTAGAGTAAGCCCAAGGATGTCTTTAGGAATTCAACGCAGCTTGAAAGAGAAAACAAAACGTGAACAAATGTTACCTGTAACGAACAGTAAAGCCTGCTGCAGAAATCGGTTTGAAAATCTCCTTGACCAAAAAACAACAACACTAGCATGCGGATTACTTCAGACACGGGCTTGGCTTTTATAGCCAGTACGTTCTGACGCCGTGGTCCTAGAGTAGCCATTTGAACTTTTCAGTATGGAAGTCATTACTAGCCTGCCATTTCATCAAGATCGGTTAAAAAAAATTCTGATTGCTACCTCCAAAATAGTTCAAGTAAAAATAGAATTCAATTCAACTCCACTGAACTAGTTTGTGGTACTGAACTAGCTGCCTCAATTAGCAAGTGGATTGATGGGAGGCAGGCACGGTTCAATGACTTCGACAATAAAATTTATGTTTATATACTGGAATGGCTTGGTTTCTTTTTTCAGAAGACTACCGTGTCTCTAATAGGTACCTCTCCAGGATAGAGTGAGCAAGATCTTTTCCTTTCAGCATTATATTTTTAATTCTCTTGCAATAGGCATCTACTACGCAAGAGGGTAAGAGCCAATAGCGTCTGTGACAACAGCACTGATGACCCCATTATAAATTTAAGTTTAAAATGAAGTTGTGAGACCATCCCAGAGTTTGCCAAGGTTTGATTACATCCAAGCTTTTTTTTTTTTTTGCGCCTTCCAAAACAAATCATTTGAGGGGAAAATAATAAACGGGGGTGGGGGGGGGGTGACAAAGTAGGCCAAGAGTCAGCTGCACATTTAAAATGAAAACCAAAAAAAAAAAAAACAGCAAGTCTAAATTTAAAGGCACAGTACATTTACAAACAACTGATTCTCATTTTGCACAAAGAAATGAGATGTAGTGGAAAACTAGAATCCAAGCATCTAAAGCAAATTTTCTTTCTCCTTTAGCCCCCTTCTCTATGGAGAAGCATATCATGAGATTGGTTCCTGCTACAGCCAAACCTCCAGTTGTCCTGGCATCCCCGTATCCTGTGGAAAGACAGTCTTCCGGATGCGGTTAGAGAATCAAAGCTGGTAATGTACTGCAAAGTTCTTCAAAGCTACACAGGGTAATATAGTCTGGCTATGGTACATGTGGTTTCCATTCAGTGTGTTTGGCATGGTGATCCACTGTAATTGTGGGGGGTGGGGGGGGAGGGAGGGTGAAAAGATCAAGGGAAGGAGTCTCAGTTTCCCCACCAGTCCACCTGAGAGTAGTTTCCACCATAGCCATCACTGTTGTAGCCAAAGTTGCCAAAGCCACCTGAGGACCAGAAATAACAGGTAAGTTGAAAAGTACAGCAACGGAAGACATCTGAGACTTAACATTTTCATGCATCAACACTGATAACTGGGAGAGATCCCCAAGCAAAAAGCCATCAAGGCTCTGACACTTACCGCCACCAAATCCACGGTTTCCACCATGGCCCCCTGCGCTACGGCCACCACGATTTCCGAAGCCTCCACTGCTGGTGTTGTTGCTGGTCTGACGGTAGTCCCTGGCACCAAAAGCACCAGAGAACCTGACAGACAAAAACATCTTAATAAAAGGTGCCCAGAGGAGGATTGTAAAAAGAAGTGTAAACTTGGACAGAAACAAGCGCTGAAAAACACGTTACCTCTTGGCACGTCCACGGCTGCTGCTCTTGTGTTGGTGCTCATAGGCCAGGCTCTCCAGCCAAGATGGTACCTCCTGCTTGGCCTCCACCAAGATGTCCAACAGGTCCTTGGTGATGTTGCCATTCTTATCATTAAAGAATGATGTGGCAAGACCTGACAAGACAACAGAGTGATGCTCCACACTGAATTACAACTTCACCACTGGGCTTTGATATTAAACAATGTGCTACAACACTATTTATGCTCTAGCAAATAGTTCAATCAAATAGTCTCTGCCCTTACCAAGGTTGCCTACACGACCAGTACGTCCAATACGATGAACATATTCTTCAATGTCACTAGGCAGGTCGAAATTAATGACATGTTTTACATTGGAGATGTCCAGACCACGAGCAGCCACCTGTGTAACAATACGGTTTCAGAGAACTGCACCAAAATCACACAAATGATCTGAGAAATTAAAGAAACAAAGACTATGACGTACAGCAGTGGCAACTAAGATAGGGCATTTCCCAGAGCGGAACTGGTGGAGCGCTTCCTCGCGGTCTCTCTGGGAACGGTCACCATGGATACTAGTGCAGGCATAGCCTTCACGGTACAGGAAGTCCTCAAGAGCATCAGCTCCCTTCTTGGTCTCAACAAACACTAATGTCAGAGATTCTTTACCTGTTAGACAATGAGATGAAGACAAATGAACATCTGACATCAAAACTCTTCTGTCCATACCTTTGAATAATTGAAGCTAGTGAATGGCAAACAAGAACTAACAAGTAGGGATGCACCGAAATTTTGGATGTTGAAAATTTGGCTTTAAAATCTGTTAAACAAATCACATGGAGCAAAAGCATTGTAAATGTTGAACATTAAAGTCCACATCCTCAGAAGTGAAGTGATCACTCTCTTGGTTATTAATGAATGAAGATCATCTAATGAGAAGCATATTACACTACTGTAAATTAGCCAAGACAGAAACTCTTCCTGGAGTGTTCCGCCAAAATAAAAGCTAGAGGGTTTTAAAGTTACCAAAAGGACGCCTGAAATTGTCTTGTATAATAATTATATAACTATTATAAAACAACCAATAATAATAATAAATTACAATATTTAAATTGAGTACTGTGATATCCTATCACAACTCAAGTGAACAGATCCACTTCAGAATCCAGTCCATGTCCACATACAATGTGAAATATATACTATATGTGCCAACAGAACTGGCTTCATCTCTGAAAGTTTCTACTGGAATTATTGTTCATTTTGCTCAACAGTAGAGTAATTAACACAATACACATTTTATGGAATTTAATTATTCCAAACAAAGTCTAATTTACAATATTTCTTTTCGGAGTTCGTCCCCGTGTTCTAGAATTTTTCAGTTTCGCCCAAAAAGTTTATTTCGGTGCATCACTAGGGACAAGCAATTGGATCTCACGGACGTGAATTTTATGCCAAATTCAAAAGATTACTGCACCCCTAGCCATGCTGAACAACCACATGTTTTCTTGCTGATTGCAAGTAAAAATGCAGCAGTCTTGTAGCTTTAAATTTCAACATGGCATCGGTTGCATGCCACTTCATGCACCGATCCAACTGCACAAATGAACCACTGGAAAGGTGCATGATTTTCAAAAATCAGGGGTAAAAAAAAAAAAAAAATTAACGGTACATTTTAAGTTCTAACACGTTCCAGAACCAACTCATGAGGGGGGGAATGGTTGGAGGACAAACAATGTTCAAGCAAAATAAAGTGAGATGAGACTTGCATTTGTTCCACTTCCAGTGGAGAGATTAACACGTCCCTACTCACCAGGTTTTTCTACGTTCTCCCCCGTATTGTCCTGAACCTCATTCGGAATGACTGAATAAAATAAGACCTCATGATGAGCTTCAAGAAAATGGTTCAGTTTATTTCTTTATATAGTTTACATTGCTAAAGATGAAGCTCTAAGTTCAGGAGGTGGTTAAGCAGGCATCACTTCTCTACTGCAGTATGGGAGGACTACAGGAACATTTACATGACTAATACAAAACAAGGATGTGATAGCTCAGTGAACCTCAATTTCCATTGTACTTAATCCCTTAAAGACTTCATCCAAAGCCTAAAGTCAACTGTTTATTTAACAACACTCCTCAAACGCATCACTTGCAGGGAGAAGAGTGGTCTGCCATCATGGTCATTTCAAAATTAATCTCAAAAGTCAGATGAATGTTACAGAGTCTGTTTAGGAGCCATCAAACTAAATTACCTGTGGCATTGAGTAGGTCGAGCAAGAAGGACCTCTTGTCATTTTCCTCAACCCACACCACCTTCTGGGTGATATTCTCAGAGGTGGAACCAACTCTGCCCACAGCCAGGAAGATGTACTCCTCCAGGAAGTCACGAGCCAAGATCTAAGAAACATCAAGACACCAAAACTCAGACAACCCCAAAACTGAAATAAAATGATAAAAAGAACTAGCCTTTCAAGCTAAGCCACATCAATCCTGATGCTTTAATGATGATGGTCTTTTATTATTTTATTTTGGAACGCCCAATTGCCACTACTTAGTAGATCCTCGTGGTGGCGAGGTTACACGCCTCAATCCGGGTGGCGGAGGACAAGTCTCAGTTGTCTCCGCTTCTGAGACCGTCAATCCGCGAATATTATCACGTGACTCGTTGTGCATGACACCGCGGAGACTCACAGCATGTGGAGGCTCATGCTACTCTCCGCAATCCACACACAACTTACCACACACCCCATTGAGAGCGAGAACCACTAATCACGACCACGAGGAGGTTACCCCATGTGACTCTACCCTCCCTAGCAACAGGCCAATTTGGTTGCTTAGGAGACCTGGCTGGAGTCATTCAGCACACCCTGGATTCGAACTCGTGACTCCAGGGGTGATAGTCAGTGTCAATACTCTATGAGCTAACCAGGCCCCGATGATGAGGTCTTTGACATTTCCTCTGAAATGCTCACCTGGATCTCCTTAGGGAAGGTGGCACTGAACATCATGGTCTGACGCAGACCTTTAGGAGGCATGGTGTCCTGCTCCACAATACGGCGGATCTGTGGCTCAAAACCCATATCCAACATCCTGTCAGCTTCATCCAGCACCAAGTAACTAATGACAGAGACATACAGAGGTCAGACCATGCCAAAGACAGTGACAACATGTAAATTGAGGTCAACACCCTTCTTTGCCAAAGGTAACAGCCATTTGAATAACCGAATGAATGGGTGGATTAGTTTGGATTACAATTGAACGGGCCTGAGGGAGTCGCACAATCGTAAGACAAATGGAGAGCAAATCAAAACACAATCCAGAGAAGAACAAAGCTCCATAGATCCTTGGCTTACTTGCAGTAGTCCAAGCCAATCTTGCCTCTCTCCATCATGTCCACCAGACGACCTGGTGTGGCCACCAGCAGATGACAGCCTCTTTCCAGATCACGAATCTGCTGCCCGATATCAGCTCCTCCATACACCACACAGGGCCGAACATGAGAGCGGTAAGCAAACTAGATGTGGGAAAGACAAAATGCTACAGATGAAACAATTCAAATGATCAATGTGAAGGAAGTATTGAGATGTTTGCAGGGTTGCTGCAGAGTTTTTAAAATCAAATTTAAGACTTTAAGACCTTTTTCAAGACCTGAACAAATAAAATGAATACCGTATCCCCATACCAAAACAAACCAACACAATCTCAAAATAAATCATGTATCACAGATTCTTAAATAGGCAGGGGCACACATTCAACATGTCCTTAACATTGATCATCAGTAAAACAGGGCAGGATATGCAAGTTTATAATACTCAAGACATGTTCACCACAAATATATCACATTAAAATTGGTTTATGTATAGTGCCATTATATAAATAAAATTTAGAAGTCAACCAATATAGGATTTTGCCGATACGAAAATGAGTTGAAAGGCAATTAATCTGCCAATAGTTTTTAAAACTGGTAGCCTATATTAAATGTTCTTAGTCTTTCATTCCTGTTATGGGGAGGGCCAGACTGAGGCTACAAGAGCCCAAAATGAAATTAAATTCCAGATCAAAATACCAATGGGGGAATTCACATAGCGGAACTTTTTAGTTTAAAAGGCTAAAATACACCGGGAACTCTTATTTTGAAATGTTTGCATTTCACTGCTTCCAGCTGCTCACTCAAACAGATAAGGGAAATAAAATGTGCACTTCTACAATAATTGATAACGTAATTACAATATAAACAATTAAAAGTAAACATTGTCATTTATATCCAGCAGCCATTTCACCCTGTAGCTCAAGACCGGTTGCCCACTGAAGATAAGCAGGGTTGAGTCTGGTCAGTACCTGGATGGGAGACCTCCTGGGGAAACTAAGGTTGCTGCTGGAAGAGGTATTAGTGATGCCATCAGGGGGTGTTCACCCTGCAGTCTCTGTGGGTCCTAATGCCCCAGTATAGTGACGTGGACACTATACTGTAAAAAGGCACTGTCCTTTGGATGAGACGTTAAACTGAGTTCCTGACTCTCTGTGGTTGTTAAAAACACCAGGACACTTCTTGAAAAGAGTAGGGGTATAACCCTGGTGTCCTGGCCAAATTCCCCCCATTGGCCCTTCTCAATCATGGCCTCCTAATAATCTCAATACATGAATTGGCTGCATCACTCTACTCTCTCCTCTCCATCAATAACTGGTGTGTGGTGAGTGTACTGGTGCACTATGGCTGCTGTCACATCATCCAGGTGGATGCTGCACACTGGTGGTGTATGAGGAGAGTTCTCTGTTCACTGTGTAAAGCGCTTTGAGTGTAGTGTCTGAACAGCACTATATAAATGTAACATTCATTCATTAACATTATATCATCGACAGGTGATCATTAGTAATCGCTTGTCATAAATGTTCGATATGGCCTAATGATTGCGACCTGCTCAGCAACAGCTGGAAACACTCACAAGCCCCCACATGCTTGGAGAAACCTTACAATGCCACGTTTTCACTCTGAAAGACGCAGCGCATGCATTTACTTAATTGCATCGTATGCTTTTGAAGTTTGATAATTACATTAAGTCATCACAATTCCTGTCTTTCCACCCCCAAATTTAAGACATCTTTAGATAATTAAGAATTTTGTTGTATCATGTAAGATATTTAAGACTTTATGGCTGTAAATTTTGGAAAACTGAATTTAAGACATTAAGACTTTAAGGATCCACATGAACCCTGGTTTGGTCAAGCTGGTTATTACCTTCCGGGCCTCATCGTAGATCTGAAGAGCCAGTTCCCTTGTTGGGGCTAGAACCAGTGAAATGGGATACTGCTTACGGCGGCCATATTTCCCATTTTCCTATGGAAAAGAATGTGCTCAGTTCACATGGGTAACATGGGTGAAGAGTGGATTTTTCCTCCATTCCCAGACAAACACAACAGGAAGTAGTACCTGGGCACTGTTCTTTACAGCCTGTAGGGCTTCTCCTGGTCCATCGGTGTAGATCTGACTCAACACTGGAAGCAGGAAGGCTGCAGTCTTACCAGAACCTGTAACAGTAACAAAAACATCCAATTGTCTTTCAACCAACCATTCACCAGTCAGAAAAGCCAATATGCTAAGCTAATGATGTCTGACCTGTCTGCGCGCACGCCATCAGGTCCCTCTTTGACTTGATGATTGGAATGGCGTGCTTCTGGACTGGAGTTGGGCGCGTGTAGCGGGTCAGGTTTATATTACCCATAATGATCTCTCCCATCTCTAAATCATGGAACTGTATTACATAAACACACAAACCCTTTAACTGGAAGCCATACATTCATTTTTAATTCAACTCCACATGAGATATGGATTAGGTGACTCACACTTTCAATATGGTGAGGACAATTGTTGCCCGTGGCTTCAACAGGAATGTCGTCATATTTCTCAAAGTTAATCCCTGTGTTGCTTCCAGAGAACAGCTCACTGCAAGAAAACAGGTGGAAAAACATGTCAGTGGAATAGCAAAGCAAAACTATGGTTTAAAAGACACTTGCTGCCATAACCCTTAATCACGGTTCATTAGAGGTTTACAGTTTGGGTCAAATGTGACCGAAATGTCCTCAAAAAAAAAAAAAAAAAAAAAAAAAAGGCTCCTACGTGGGTCAGATGATTTTTATCTTCGAGTCTAGTAATGCGCACAGGCTTGTGTGATGGTTAGGTTTAGGGGTAGTGTTACGTCCCTTAGGGTTAAGGGTTAACCTAATCCTAAATGCAACAAGGTAAAGGGCACACTTTTGCTCTCCTGTCAGACCAACTAATAGAGAACACCAGCGTATAAATTCAACACTATTGTATTATTGCAAGTAGACATTAAAACAGCAGGGAGGAAGACTTCAGGGATACCCCTGGCCCAAAAGAATAAACAGAATCTAGAAATGAAAGCAAGTAAATTCCCTGAAAGAACATGAAAAATAAAGAATATAAAAATACTCACCCAACTACTCTAACCAAAAACAGGGACAAATTATATTCAAACAGAAAGGGCAGGACACCCCCTACACCTGTCTGCTATAAGTCAAAGGACTAGTCAGAGTTTTCAAAGGCGGAATAACAGCCACACATGAAGTACTGCGTTTAGACAACGCTGGCTCAGGAACACACACAGTTTGGTCTGGCGGATGGCGGGGAGACGGGACAACACAACTGGCCCAAAGTCGTGACAGCTCGCATCTGAGCAGCAGCGCCAGGATTTTGTAAAACGCTCCATCAGGAACCACCAATTGCAATCGTTAAGGTGGAGCAACCAATTAGTATATCAGCAGCACCAGGAACACACACACAGAGCACAAACTTAACACTCGCACCCAAACAGAGAAAGAGTAGAGCAAAAAAATCCACAAAACACGAGATGTAACAGGTAAAGCTAGGAAATAGAAAATATCATTAACCTGATATGAAATCAATGAAAGTCTGAGATACAGTCTTCGCTAATTAAACACGTGTGTTCTGCATTGTGGATGTGTTATTGTCTGTGGCTTTATGTCGGAGCGTGCTCTGAATTGTGGCAGATTTTTTAATCTTATTTGAATAATTGCTCCATGTTATAGTCTCAACCATTAATTTCCTATGGCGAGGCAAATCTGACTCAAACATGATGTGTTGCACTCCCCATCCCCCCCCCCCCCCCCCAAACACTTCAAGTGCAAAGCTTTTTGTGTGTTGAACCACTCAGATGAGGGAAAACATTTTTGATAAAATGACCCGAACAGCGATAAAGGGTTAAAAAGTCAAGTTGGAGCTTGACCACACATCACATTTTAATGACAATTCTGAACACACAAGTAAGAACTTCCAAGCAGAATGTAAAGGCAACCTTAGAGCAACACTTACTGTTCAAGGCGTTCGTTGGGGGGCAATGGTTTGGACCAGTCTTCATCTCTGGAGTCCTCCACCCATCGGCTGTTTCCACCTCCACCAAAACCTCCACGCTCATACCTGCTCAGCATAACAACACTTCAGAAAAAGCCAGAAGTGACAGAGACTGCCATCAGCCTTATAAAATAGGTCATTCTATGAAAATAAAAGACCCTCACCGTCCCCTGGAGGAAGACCCTCGGTCATTGAAAGAAGATTTGCCCCTGTCAGAGCGTCCACCAAAGCTGTTGTAGGCATTGTCTTTTGGGGCATTCCATCCACCTCCATCTTTGTTGTCATAGCCAAACCCTATTCAAGACAGAATTTTTTATATATAAATAAAGCAGGAAAAACAAGGCATGAATACATCTTGTATTTCTGTTCTTCCATGACACCTGCCTGCATTCTGCATTGGCTGTATGGGGTTGTAGGGGCCACTGGTTATGCCCCTGAACCCTCCTCTTCCACCACGGTCATTGCGCATAGGACCACGGCCACCAAAACTGTTGCCCCCATTCATGCGGTTGTCACGGCCATCATGGTAGCCATTCACAAAGCCATTGCTACTTCCATTATCCCAACCGCCAGGAGAATCTTTGTTCAACAGAAAGAGGGCCGTGTTAGTCAACTTCAATGTACTAGAAATTCAGTCTTCAGTTGCAGCCTTTAGCGGGAGTTGATCTTTCTGCACTGGGAATGGCAGTCGAGAGTCAAGCAGTTAGTAAAGTTGGACTCCCACTTCTTGGCCCCAGTTAGGTATTCTGTAATCAGTTGCAAATTTGTTTGAAAATTAAAAGTAAAATTGCCACTGCAAATATCACCATTAACGGAAAACCATGGAGAATTTGTTTTTCAGGAGCATCTGGACTTATTTATTCCAGATATTTAGGCACCCTTCTGGTGTTTTTGCCCATCCCTCTGACTAATGCCTGTGAATGGCATATTGGAAATTTGGAATCTGTTTGCAAACATGTGGCCAAAATAAACCAAGTGACAGCATAAACGTTAGTAACTATTCCGAGAGTGTTTTGGGGAAATTGATCATGAATGAAACGGCATGTTATCATGCATATTTGTTGATGAAATTTCCTTCATTGGTCATGGCCAATGTTCCAAACAAGCTTCGGTTGGATTTTGGCACACGTTTTTCCTTTCATGCAGGCGTACCGATCACTGGTGCCATTGGAGAAATTAATATTTTTTCAATCAGGGTCTCAGGACTCTGTTTTACACAGTTTAAGGCACCTGCAGTGCACTGGCACATAGATGGAAGCAAACACTCAAGACAGATCAAACGGTATCTGTAATGGGTATCTTTAAATAAAGACCTTGTATCATAAAATTACATTAGGCACGTCCCAAACTGCACACTTCTACACTATTTACGTCATTTTGAAGTGCAAGTAGTATGTTTACACTGAAAATGCAACAAAAGTAGTGTGGGGGGGCCTGGGTAGCTCAGCGAGTATTGACACTGACTAGCACACCTGGAGTTGCGAGTTTGAATCCAGGGCGTGCTGAGTAACTCCAGCCAGGTCTCCTAAGCAACCAAATTGGCCTAGAGTCGTGGCACAGTTGTGCGTGGATGCCGCGGAGAATAGCGTGAAGCCTCCACACGCGCTATGTCTCCGCAGTAATGCGCTCAGCAAGCCATGTGATAAGATACGTGTATTGACGGTCTCAGAGGCAACAGATTCGTCCTCTGCCACCACGAGGACTAAGAGCGCATTGGGGATTGGGCATTCCAAATTGGGGAGAAAAATCAAATGTACTACGAGTACCCGGATGATGCACTTTTTCAACCGTCAAGTGTGGAATGTTGGAGACTTCGTGTACTAAGTGTTCACAGCTTGCTATACATAGTGGAAGGGGCGGAGTTATCGGCAGCAATGGTGATCTGGCAAAACAATTGTAAATAATGGGGAATATGACTAGCAAAAAAACTAGCAAAACTTCTGTGAAGACAGCACCTTACAAAAGCGAGGTGAACGCTTTACCATCATATCATGCTGTGTGAATATGTATATTAGTGAAATAAATGGTGAACTGAGGGTGGATGGTGCACTAATGCTAGTGGCAACACAACGCTTGGATTTGAAACGTCACTTCCGTTGGCTATTAAATGGCGAATGCTTCCGTGTAGTAAAAAAACGTAAAGGGATCCATTTGGGACAACACGACACTTTGAAAAATTATACACTACATGGCTGAGTGCATAGTATATTTTAAAAGTGCATGGTGTATAGCGTGTCATTTGGGACACAGCTGTTCTCTCTTTTATAAAACATTAAGTCCATGTCACTGGAATTTTGTACAGGTTAACTGGGCATGCCAGAGTTAATAAGAGCTCAGAGGAGGTTTACATACCATTTTTGGAAGCTTCTTTGTTCCTTAAATGAGGTGGAATGTAACGTCCTGGTGACAGAAAGACTTTGTTAGAATGGCAAACAGTGTCTCAGAGATACCATTCATTTATCATCTAGAGCAGAAATCAACTCTTTCTGGACTGAAATGACATGAACAGAGCAGGAGTTGCAGAAGTGTCAATCTGAACAAGGAAAAGATACTCACTTCCAGGGACCCCTTGAACATCAGCGGAGTTTAAGTCTAAGACAGCGAGCTGAAAGGAAATGAGATGATGTTGAAGCTGAATGAGGTCAATGTGAAGAGAATAAACGCGGTGCTGCCACACGAACACATGTGGTCTGTACTAAAGCACACCAGGAGAGGGTTACCCTAAACCAGGATCAAAACCAGCTCGTTTAATCAGCCAGTGACTGCCTACAAAACTAAGATCAATTAAGAGATTAAACTGTAATTGATAAACACTGGAGTATATAAAACAAACATGTCAATATAAAAATAGGAGAAACTAACTTGATAAATGATTAAAGCTGCGACATACAAAAGCACAAATGTGTCCAGAAAAGGCAAAATAAAAGCTGATCTGAGACAGTAAATTAGATCATGTCAACATTTACAACACAAATTACATTCAGAAAAATATTAAATAAACCTTTTGTCAAATAAATAGCACTAATTGTTTTTGTGAGATTTATGATGTTATAAAACCAGTATTTTCACGCCGGTTTGTTTCCGGTTCACAAATAAGATTGACAAACCAAATGAATAAAAACTGTAATTTCTTTAGAAGTCTCTCGGTGGAATGAGAATGTACCGGATGTCTTGATAAACATCCGTGAAAGTAAATTACCGTCAAATCAAGAGCGGATTAAACACGAGAAGCGGTTTAATTACAGGCCCGAAGCGCAACGGAATTCACAATCGGAAAGTTTTTCTGGTCAATCTCGATTTATTTCTTGCGAACTGACTGAATGTTACAATACACACTTAAAACTACACAAAGATTTTTCAAATCAAACCGGCCTAAAACGCCTTTTAACGAGACGCGTGTGACCCTGTAAATAAACGCGCCGCATGGAGAGGCGTCGCGTAGAGATGCGTGTGATCCTCTAAATAAACGCCCCGCATGGAGACGCATCGCATAGAGACGCGTGTGACCCTGTAAATAAACGCGCCGCATGGAGACGCGTCGCAGCTCCGCCATCATCCGCTTCATCTACAGCAGCAGCACCTCCATCTTAAACACGCACCGCAGATTAACAACTTTATCCAAAACACACCCGAAACATCCACCATCGGCACCGGCTTACCTGCTGATCTAGACCGACGGCCACATGACTCATAACTAACGAGTGAAGAGGTTTGATGTCGCGGACAATCGGGTTTCTTTGTTTGCCGGTATATCGCTCTTGCTGCTGCCGTGTCCTGCGATTCCTGTCGATAAGACTTTCAAAAAAAGCAAACGAAAAAGTGGATTCCTCAAAAATGAATACGTTGCTTTAAAAACACGAAATGTTTTGTTTTTAATGTTTTATTTCCGATGACTTCGTGTCGACGGAACTCGAGCTGCGTTTCTTTCTCAATCTGAGGGTGAAATAAGAGCGCAGCGGAAACCGCGTCATTTTATTGGACGACGAGAGCCGATAGAAGTCACCGCGATGTGAGATATCGCGAGACTCTGCGCAGAAATCACCGCGTTGTGAGCTATCGCGAGACTGAAAATAAGTCACCGCGTTGTGAGCTATCGCGAGACTATGAACAGAAGTCACCGCGTTGTGAGCTATCGCGAGACTCTGATTGTGCCACATTGAGCTGTTTACAACAGCAATTATTGTATTTGCTTTTTTTTTTTTTTTTTTGTACACGTATGGCGTTTGTCCTGTGTGTATGTTTTGATACATCCGTATGTATGCACATCAGAAAATAAAGCTGTGACAGTTTCTCTGTATTGGTGACTGACACAGAACAGTCGAGAGAATTAAAGCGTTTGTATTCGAGTTCATCATGGCTAATTGGCTGTAAAGCTTCTCCAATGTCTGCTTTCACATGAGCAGTAAGATACTAACTAGAGTAAAGGAAAGATGAAGGTTTGCCCTGTTGGCACTTACTCTTATCAGCCAAACGTTTAATAAAGAATTATTTGCACACAAAACACGTGTACTTATTTTCCAGTTTATGTAGGTCGTTGAAATCTTCATAATTAATCTAAGTAACTATGGAGCCTGGTTTTACTACAATAACCACATTTTAACCATCATATCCATAGTGATAATACAGGAAAACGAAAACTATGGTAATAAAAATAACAATTTTGTGGGTATCAAGGTTTTATTGTGGTAAAACTTTAAAATAAGGTTCCATTTGTTAACATGAATTAATACTTTTACAGCATATTAATCTTAGCTTATGTTAATGTCAACATATGATTTTTAAAATCAAAAGTTGTATATGGTAACATTAGTTGTATAATGAACTAACATTAACAATTACATTTTTTATTTTCTTTTTTAAACATGTAAACACATAAACGACTGTAACACATATTTTGTTGATTGTTAGTTCATGATACCTAATGTATTTACTAATGTTTACAAATGGAACCTTATAATAAAGTGCTACCAACACTGTAGACGGTAGTAACATAGTTTTGGGTGGAAAACATGTTTTTTCTATAGTAATATTGTAGTAACCATGATTGTTTTAGGCTAACCATTTTTTTATTTTAATTATTGTTTTTTTTTTTTTTTTTGATGGAAACCATGGTTTTACTATAGTAATATTGTAATAACTATGAAAAGTAAGTAACCATGTTTTTGGTGGAAACCATAGTTTTAATACAGTATACTCTATCCATATAGTAACCATGGTTAATCTTGTGGTTACTAAAGTTTTACTACAAATGCCATGGTATTTGTAGTGAAATCAAAATAACCACAAAATTATGATTTTTAATACCATAGTTTTTGTTTTCCTGTATTATCACTATGGTTTTACTACCAATATTATTGGTAAAATATAGCTGGAAGCAGCGATGATGGGCCCAAACACAACTGGTCCATTTCCACCTGGTGGCTTTCAGAAAACAATGCAAAGTGAACACATGCATTTGGCATTTGACATTATTCTAAACAATTTTGAAGCAATTTGAGTAAATATGAGAGGACTATTTTAAAGTCTGTTGTAAGAGCCACACTTCCTGCTGCCAGGTGGTGGCGCTATGACCATGACCCAAAATAGTCACATCCATGTGATTAGCCCCCAAGACTAAACATACATCTCAATTTTGATGTAAATCACACATTGCACACAGAAGATATGACACTTCCTGTTTCCCATTTTTCGCCATTAATTGAACGCCTCGCCATGGGAACACTGTTCGATATATCAAAAATCTGTTCACAATTTAGCATCTTCAATGTCTTGGCATAATGTTGTCTAAATGTGGTGACAGTCACATGAATCCCCAAGGAGGAGTAATTAAAAGTTCATAGACTGCAATGTTCCAAAAAATCCAAAATGGCCAACTTCCTGTTGGGCGGAGCTAATAACTATAATTATTAAAGATGTCTGGTTTGGTGAGAACTATATATGTGCCAATTTTGCTGACTGTAGGTGAAAATGGGGGTGCTACAGAGGCCGTCTTACATGCCCATTTAAAGAGGGCACTTCTTGGCATGATGTTGCACAAATTTGGTACCAGTCACATGAATGCCCTAGGATGAGTATTTAAAAGTTCAGAGCCTGCGATTTTCAGAAAATCCAAAATGGCCAACTTCCTGTTGGGCAAGCTAATGACTGTGAGTATGAAAGCTGTTAGGCTTGATGAGAAATATAGATGTACCAATTTTGGTGGCTGTTGGTGAAAATGGCAGTGCTACAGCAGCCACCTTACACACCCACTTTAAACCTGTTAACTGTCACTGGCCAACAGGTGGGCTGTTTGAGTGTGGCTAAAAAACAAATGCTTTGTTTGATATCAAAAACTTCATCAATGTTCACATACTTGGTAACAAATTAAAGCTTAAATCTTAAAAACTCAACTTTCATCTTCTGCAGTCTATTTTGCAATTAGAACATTACAAGAAAAACATTTTAAAATGTTAAAAGAGTGCATTTTTAAAACATGCGACATGTGAGCGACAGTAGGCTACTTATGTTTCATGTTTTCTGCTTATGATCCAATCCAGTCATTGAAGAAAAAACAGCATGCGTTTCATAAAGCTCGTTTGAGATGAGCAAGTTCTGAACCGAACCGATCACCGGTGATCACCAACAGGTGCATGCCGGTTAGAAATCTGTCCTACTTGCTGTGATATCATGACTACGTATGTCAAAAATACTCCTGTGAGAGCAAGGCAGCCGCAGTTGTAGCAGGCAGGCAGCGCAGTTGCTTTTTCGAGCTGCGCGAACTGCAAGCACTATGGGAAATGACTTGCTGAAGACACAGCTTAATGCTCATTGGCTTAAACAACCATGATGTTTTGTTCTCTTTTAAAATGTTTTATTCTAATATCTAATATTTATCTCTAATATCATGTTTCTATGTGTATAAATTATATGTGAATATTCCAAACATTCTGACATTGCAATCTCTGTATGGGATATGTGATTGGTATCATATTTCTGAAATATATAAATATGTGTCTTTATTAAACAAAATATTTATGGAATGACATGTCTTATGGGGGTAACTAAATATCAGGTACATAGAGTGTTTTGTTTATCGTATTTATTTTCATTTAAATGCAACAATTTAAATTTCATCCACTTTATTTTTTTTGTAATTAATTTTTTTTTATTAATTCTTACAATAATAAAGAAAAGCTAAAACATATATACATACAATCAACATTTAAACCCCACATCCACCCCTCCCAATTCCCAACCCTGACCCCCAACAAACATCTCTGTGGTCACACATGAGTATATACACAAAAGAAAGCAGACAAACACACACACACACACACACACACACACACAAATATATAAAATCATACACATTTAAAACTATACTACTCTCTCCACTGCCCCACCCCGAGAGCCCTTCAAAAAATCCAAATAGTTGCCCCATATCCCAACAAACAAATCGAAGCTACCCCGTCTTCCAAATGACACCTCCTCAAAAGCCACCACCCTCCCCATCTCTGTGCACCACCCTTGAAATAGGGGTGCTCCAGCTGACCTCCAACCCCTCAAAATAATCTGCCTGGTGATCATCACCCTAACTGGTCAGAACCCAGTTCTCTATGTGTCTATTCCCCACATTGATGACCGCCACGTCACCCTAAACACGGAGTCTGGGGCAAAACAAAATCTGAGCGCCCAACATGTCACACACAAAACTCTGAACCTTCAACCAGAATTCCTGGATCTCAACAGAAAATCGCCAGCAGGTGGGTGTGTCTTTAAGACCAAGCCTATACAATCTAGAGGGGGTCCAATAGAATCGATGTAAAATCTTAAATTGCATAAGGCGCACCCTTGCATCTCTAGATTCAGACTTGATGTTTTTTAAGAATCCTAGTCCACACTCCCTCCTCCAATACCAAGTTTAAAACTTTCTCCCATAATCTCTTAATAGAAGTTAAAGCTCCATCTCCCAGACTCTGAATTAACAGGGAGTAATACACTGATGCCTCATGACCTTTTCCAAAAGCAGTAATCACCTCTCCCAGAGTATCTGCCGCTTTAGGGGGGTGTATACTACTCCCAAAATTAGTATAATTCAGGCGGCGCAGCTATAAGTACCTGAAGAATTGAGACCTGGGAATCCCAAAATGTTGAACCAAATTTTCAAAAGGTCTCAATACTCCACTCTCATATAGGTCACCGAGTGTAGTAAACCCCCTCACAATCCACTCTGACCAACAGAAAGGGGACTTATTAATACATAATTTTGGGTTCAGCCATATGCTCGAAGCAACATTTAAATAAATGTCCAAATTAAACACTCTGGACACTTTTGTCCACACCGAGTGCAAATGCGAGATAACGGGGTGTAACTTAACTTCTCCGGTTAGTTTGATAGAAAGGCTTTGTAATGGTGAAATAGGGGCAAGAACTTCCTGTTAATACAAAACCAGGGAGGGGCTCTCTCAGGTGGAAATGACTGGAAGGTGCCCGGCTGAAAAGCCGTTACTGGACAGTACGCTGTCAGAGATAAAGCTTCGTATTTAGACCAATTAACTCTGTATCCCGAGAACTAATTATTAATTCTGTGGAGGCAAGGCATAGATCTAGTGGGGCTGCGACAAATAATAAAATATCATCTGCGTAAATCAAAAGCTTATGCGTCACACCTCCCGCCACCACCCCTGGAAAATCATCCTCCTTTCTTATCGCAGCTGCTAATGGTTCCAGGGCAAGACAGAACAATAATGGGGAAAGAGGGCAACCCTGCCGAGTGCCCCTATCCAGAGTAAAATAATCTGAAATTAGTCCATTTGTTTGTACCGCTGCTACCGGGTGTCTATAAAGTAAATTAATCCATCCAATAACAGTACTCCCGAACCCGAAAATTTCCAAAATCGTAAAAAGATAATCCCATTCTACCATATCAAACACCTTTTCGGCAGTGACCTGAGACTGATCATTCGCTACTGACCACATGATATTGATGAGATGCCTGACATTATCAGAAGAGTTACGGCCTCGAATAAACCCCACCTGATCTATATGTATAAATTATGTCATAACTTTACTTAATCGATTAGCCAAAATTTTTGACAATATTTTAACATCTAGCCGGATCAGGGAAATTGGACGGTAACTCTTACACTCGCTTGGATCTTTGTCCTTTTTAAGAATCAGACTGATCCGGGCTTGTGTCATGGTTGGTGGAAGCTTTCCATTCTTTAATGATTCCGTATAAACCTCTAACAAAAGTGGAGCCAGTTCTGTAGCATAAGATCTAAAACACGCGGTGGCAAAGCCATCTGGCCCCAGAGCCATGCCTGTAGGTAAGGCCTTAATTACCTCGCTAAGCTCCTCCAAGTTTATCTCACAATCAAGAGAATTAAAAGCATTATTAATTCCAATGGAATGGTAGAAAAAGACTCTCAAAATTTGTATAGAAACAACAGACTTGAGCAATCCAATGGCAAAGTTGTCGTGGGGGCTCTCATAGGCGTACATGGACTGTTTGAGTTTAGAGGGATGGATGCCGGTTGGCGCTGTCGTGTGCAGGATTAACGCGCACGTTTGTTTGGTTCGGGGGGAGGTTTGGGGTTTGATTGTTACACTAATGTTGGAATGTGGTCTTTATAATATTTTTTTTGACACAGTCTTTTTCTAATATGTCAAATGTCAATATGAGTGGATTCACTCTCTCCACGTGGAATGTGAATGGGTTGGGGCATGACAGTGCCAACTGGCGTCCATCCCTCTAAACTCAAACAGTCCATGTATGCCTACGCGAGCCCCCGCGACAACTTTGCCATCGGATTGCTCAAGTCCGGTGCTTCTATACAAATTTTGTGAGACAGAATAACATACCAGAAGAAAATCTACAAAACAAACTCCAGCCAATAAGCAGAATAAACACAAAGAATGTGTAGATTCATCCGCATAACTGTCCCGAAGGTGTGTTCCTCCACAAAAGAAACTCCAGCTGCTGGACGGAACCAGCACAAAAAAAAGGCACCCAGCTTCCTTGAACAGTCAAGTTAAGAGGGAAGAGCTCGTCCAGAAATTCCACCATAATTCTGACCCTCTGCTCGCTCAGGAATTCCAACAATTCGGACGTAGTTTCGCCAGTTTCGATTCTCAAAGTCTTCCAACTTTTCCCAAATGCGTTCCAAGTCCACCTTGGTCGCTAGCGGATTAGCAGCTAATCGATCCGTTTCTCAACATCCGACACTCTTGTAACCAACTCAGTGAATTTAGCCTCCATGGCAGTGAACGATCGACATATTACAGTAAGATCCTCCTTTGTCAGCATTGCCGACATACTCGACAGTTGATGCTGAATCTTTTCCACCGCACTGTCCAAATCGAGTCCCGGGCTCAAGGCCTCCAGAAGGGCTTCAGCTTGAGCACATAAGTGTCTTTTAATGTCTCCGGAGCCCGAGGATTTTGAATTCTTTGACATATTGTCTTCCTAGAACAGTTATGAATCAGGGTGTACCGAATCACACCGGTTTATGACATAAAAAGTATTAAAACCAGCAAAGTGCGCAGAGCTCGCCATTCATACGTCCGATCCTCGCATGGCGTCACGTGACTCCTTGCATCCACTTTATTAACAACAAAGCACTTAAACGTGAATCACGCGGTATCTGCCTTTGACCTCAAAGCACTTGATCCTCTACGAGAAGTGAGAACTGTCTGACTTGACTGCTCTTATTTCACTCCTCCCCTGACTGCACCAGCCTGCTTTCATCTACTTTCAAGGAGAGGCGTCTGACATCTCAAACGAGCCTAACACTAATGAAAATGGACTCAACCATTTTACTCAAAACATTGAAAATAGGGGGTAAAAATGGGGCAAAACCCCGACTGATCCTCTATTTTTGTTATTATGCAATCAAAAATGTCTCATTTCAATAAAATATTGATACTAATTAATTTTTATGCAATCAAAATCGATCACTGTGTCTGAAATCATTCACTATTTCCTATATAGTGAATGACAATGAGTGCACTATATTTCAGCAGTGAGTGAATGAACTGAGTGAGTGAATTTGGATGCTGACATATACACCGAGCATCAGAGCTCTGGGGCTGTTGCAGAAACGTCACCACATATGAACTTTTAAAATACTTGGGCCCGGTTGCATAAAGCACCGTAAGTGTAATTTTCCCTTAAGGACGCCCTAAAGTTTCCCTTAAAATTAAAGGAGTTGCAGAATATCACAATTAAGTGTTATTTAAGGGGGTTATAAGTAAAACGTCAATCTCTTTCGGTTCCCTTAAAGTCACCCTGAAATGCCTTGACAAGTGAGGTTGGAGTTACTGTTTTAACATATTTCCTACTGAAACAGGAAGTGGGGGCGTGACATGTTAAACTACTCGCCCCATTTTTAAAACTAGCCAATAGGTTTTGGTTTGTAGCAACACACTAAACACACACCCCTTTCCATCATGCTGACCAAGCTAGAGCACTCTTACAGGGGAAACTTGAGAGGTAATCTCAATATCAGCCAGCTTTTCCAAATATTTGAAAACGATGATCTGTGTCAACATTACTACACAACCTGCCCACAAACGCACACAGTAAATCGCAGTCTTTGTTTACGACAAGGCGGGAGCCGCTGTGCAATACAGGTGAATGAAAAACAAAGGAATAAAATAGATCTCTGTTATGAATCACAATATACCAAGCATAATAATTAGAGAACGCTTACTAGAACTGTACATCCCAGGAAACCTCCGGCTGCACAAAAAAATTAAATAAACTCCAGCCACTTGTCCTTGCGTCTAGCTCCAGTGTTGGAGTCTTGTTCAGAAATTATCACCCCAGACACCCTTATGAATTATTTCCTTTGAAGACAATTATCCTCCACTGTGAGAGCTTCGGAGAGGTGAAAGGTGATAACCAACAGTCAGAACTCACTTTTTAACCTATTCTTATCAGAAAATCTGTTCGGAACGACCCTATTTCATGGCTTTTGCTCCCTTAAAAGTGCCCTGCGAGGGCTTGATCAGTACCAGTTAGAACACAGCTAGATGTTGTAAGAGGAGGCTGCGTTTCATTCAAAAAAAGCATTTGATTGGACAGAAAGTTTGATGAAAGTCTGAAGTGTAGAATGAGTCAAAAATGTTTGATCTGTATTGGTGCAAGGCAGAGACTGCAGATTTTAAATGCTTGTATTTTATGAAAATTAATTTTGTCAACATTTAGAAGTACACTAGCAAATAGATGACCTTAAAGGTAATAGATATAGATGAAAAGCAGCAAAACTTTAATTTTGATTCCACAGGATCTTTAAGTATTTATTTTTTACTTAAGAACGCCCGTATAACACGTTAAGTGTTGCATAAAGCCCCTAAAGTGCCATTTTTCTAAGTAAAACTTGGGAAGTTAAAGGGTTTCAAAAAACAAGATGGCTTAGTTTATATAACCAATTGAAGAGTACAGTAGGTCAAGGCGATTTATATTGCAGGATTACATATTTGACCATCACATAATATGAGATATCACCAACAACTTGGAGGGCCATCTAATAGGAACACACACACACAGAAATGTGCCTAGTATTTTCTGCTCTATGCATCTTTATAAACTGTATAAATGGATGCATTAATATAGATAATTGTGCAGATGTGGTATTTTGGCAATCATTCACCAATGAGGCTTGGCTGTCCTCTATTGGATATTTCTGGTACTGCGTCTTAATAAAAACTGCCACCAAAAGGTCATTTTTTGATATATTGACCTACAATTTGGATCATATCTGGGTCAGACATGTGGCTTTGATTTTCTAATATTTTTACATTTCAGTTGATATTTTTAGTATATTTTATTTATATATAAAAATAAAAACTTTGTGCAATACATTTTCATTACAAAACTTAACCTTCCATAACTTTTTTATTTCACTTTAAAAAGTTTTCACTTGCACATTGAACTGCCAAGTGTCTTCTTTAAAAAGAGACCAGACTTAGGTCTGTACTCCCTAGCATTCATGAGTTACAACCGTTAAAGTTTACACCCAAATATAGGAGGAAATTAATAATAACAATTAATGTGCTGCCATGGCAACACTAAGATATCAAATATCCCTTTACAATTTTACATCAACAGTGTTTTTTACATCAGCAGTGTCTTGACATTATTCTAAAGAATTTTGAAGCAATTCATGCAAACACAAGAGGGCTATTTCAAAGCCTGATAAAATTGCCTCACTTCCTGGTGTCAGTTTTTGGTGCTATGACCGTGACCCATAATAGCCACATAAATGTGATAAGCCCCCATTACCAAACATACAGCTGAATTTTCATCATAATCATACAATGCACACAGAAGTTATAAGCAACTTCCTGTTTCACCATTTTGCCTTTAATTTATTGCCTCGCCATGGCAACGCCATTCAAAATATAAAACATCTGCAATTTAGCACCTTCAGTGTCTTGGCATAATATTGCCTAAGTTTGGTGCCAGTCACATGAATCCCGTAGGAGGAGTATTCAAAAGTTCAGGGCCTGCCATTTAAAAAAAAAAATGCACATTCAATCCAAAATAGCCGACTTCCTGCTGGGCGGAGCTAATGACTGTAACTTTGAAAGTTGTCTGGCTTGATGAGAAAAATATATGTAGCAAGTTTGGTGACCGTAGAAGAAACTGACCCCACCACTTTTGTCAAAAGGTGGCGTTACAGAGCTCCCCAGCCACGCCCATGTGTTAACTTTTGCCCAGGCCTAATAATGGCCGACAACTCTAATGTGTGTGCAAAATATGAAAATTCAAGCATGCCAAGTACCTCAAAAACATGAATATACATAAAAAGGAATAATGACATTTAATGCATTGCCATGGCAACAGTATTTAAGATATCAAGAATCCCATCAGAATTTTAAATCTGCACTGTCTTGACATTATTCTAAAAAATGTTGAAGCAATTCAGGTAAATATAAGAGGGATATTTCAAAATCTGTTAAAAGTTCCACACTTCCTTCCACCAGTTGGTGGTGCTACGAACGTGACCCACAATAGCCCACAAGGCCGAATATATGGCTCAATTCTGATGTAAATCACACAATGCATGCAGAAGATATGAGAAACTTCCTTTTTTTTCTATTTTTTCACGTTATTTTATCGCGTCGCCAAGGCAACAGCATTCGATATATCAAAAATCTGTTCGCAATTTAGCATCGCCAATGTCTTGGCATGATGTCGCCCACATTTGGTACCTGTAGCATGAAATCCCTAGGAGGAGTATTTCAAATTCCAGAGCATGCATTTTTCAGACAATCCAAAATGGTCAACTTTCTGTTGGGCGGAGCTTATGACTGTCAGCATGACAGTTGTCCGGCTTAATGAGATCTATATGTGTACAAAGTTTGGTGACGGAAACTCAAAAGGGATGTGCTACAGAGCCCCCCGAACATACCCATCTTCTATGTGGCACTACAGAGCCCCCCCTGCAAATTTGCCCAGCCCTAATGGCCAACGATTCTGATGTGTGTGCAAACTTAAGAGTTTTCACGCATGTTAAGTACCTCAATAGTACTGAAAACATTGAAAAGAAGAATAAAGAAAAATCCTTAGAAGAACAATAGGGCTTCTGCTCTTTCAGTGCTTGTGCCCTAATAATCCTTAGAATAGGGACTCCGCTCTTTCAGTGCTTGGGCCCAAAATATGGTTATTTTAGTAAAATCATGTAAAATGTATTGCGAGGGAACGCAAACCTATTTCAGAAAAAAATGTCCCCTGTCCTCTGAGGGGCTCCGTTGTAAGTTCCATTATGCCACACTAAGACCTAGTTTAGTCAAGTTTAACTAAATGAGATATAACCTAATAATGGACAGTGTATTAGACAGACAAAGAATTCAAATACCATTTATTGTTTTACCTTTAAAGTATAATTTTACAGTGTGCTGGGTTTGTACAGTGCTCTAAGGCAGATTGAGGAATATTATCCATGCACGTTTCACAAAAAGAGCTTTTTTTCAACAAAATTAAACTTCAAAAAGGGAAGGCAAAACTGAAGAGACATTTACAAAAAGAAAATGCAGAGAGAAGAAGCAATAAAAATAATGCAGAAAAATTAAGCCTGTGAGCTCTCGGTCAAAGAGGAGGAAGTATTCTTAACAGACGGCCTGAGAGAAGATGACCAGTAGTGTTGATGGATCACCAGAGCACTGGATCCATATGGTGGAAATGCCCGACCCCTCGTTACCAAGCATCCCGTTTAGGTTCCTCCAGTCTGTCTCGGTGTCTGTAGGCCTCTGCTTCAGTTGTGGCAGATGTTTCAGGATAACCTTCTGCAAATCAATGCATCTTCTATAATGCATTAACTAATGCAATACCGTCTACTGAATAAAATCCACCCGCACGCATTAGTGTGTATTTGTAACTCGTGTCTACATGTTCTTGCGTGCATTAGGTATTTACAAAATGTACCTTATAGAAACCATCAGAGCTAATAAAAAGTCAAGCCTGCATTTAAATGTTTAATTTATTGTTTCTAGTGGTGCAATGCGTCTGTTATTATATGTCTGTGCAGGAAAAGAAAGAAACCTTCAAGTGAAAAGTTCACATGGCTAAAGCAGCTCTAGAATCCAACCTCACACTAAACTACAGTCGGCACAAACAGGACTCTATACAGTAAATATCCTCTTAAAAATAACACAAGGACAGACTGCTTTGCATTCAAACAATCTCTTTTTAAATTCAACAAAATAACCTCTATCGAAGAAAAACAACAAAAATATGGTGGGCTCAAAAATCTTTTGCAGGTTTTTTTTTTGGTACTTCAGAGAACTGAGAGCCACACTCTATTAATCCAGTAAAGTATGTGCTGTTGATGAATCCTGGGGCACGCCACACTAACAACCTTTCTGTAAATCTCCTCGATTGGGAGTAGTGTGACCGTGGCTGCATTTTGATTGGACAGGGACAGAGGAAGTGGGAGGGGCCAAGAGGCACACTCAGAACTAGGCCAATGTGGCAAAATAAGATGAGTTACACTTTCTAGCCTGTTTAAAATTCCTATTAAACAATGAGTTATTAAGTGCCAGTGAATATTTAGTTTGCAGAGTAAATGTGCAAATTTACAGCCACTTTATCTCTCCAACTGCTAATGAGTTTAAAGTGGATGAACGACAGTGCGGCTGCTTAAAGTGACAGAGCTGCAGTGGTGTTCAAACTCCAAACAGAAGATCATCTCAAACTCCTGAAAGGCCAAAAACTTCCTGATGAACGAAAAGGAGAAAAACATGAAAAATTCATACGCCTTCTAAATTAGTAGTGACAAAAGTTGAACCAAAAACCCTCGAGTCACTGATGGAGGTCACGTTTTGTCAGTCTTGGCGTAACATCCACCCGACGGAAAAAAGCACTGCAAACGTATCCTCACATATGAAGCTTCGGGTTTCCCTTCATTCTGCTGCTGTAGTATTTGTAGACAATAAAGATGACGTCTCGAGGACATATAGTTCGCAGAGCGCTGAGGAAATGTAAAGGGGAGGGGTTTATCCCACAGTTCGAATCTATGCACACTATATACACCATCACCATTTCAGAACCGTCACGCTACGTCATTCCCTCTCTACACAAAGAGCTGTACATATAAAGCATGTCTGTGTGTGTGTTTGTGCACCAAACTCTGCAGCGTGTCGAGACTCAAATCCACTCCAGGTTCATCTCGCACAGCTAGTGTGCAGGGAATAGATCTAGTATAGAGCGGAGAGACAGCAGTACTGCTAGAGTTGTGTGGGATAAAGTTTGTTAAGAGGAAGGTTTCTCCGTTCCTGGAGACTGTGGCAGGTGCTTGTAAGGCCTGGTCTCGCCCGACACGGCAGTCTTTTAAATGAGCGGGACATGGTCACAAGGCAAGGCGTGGGCGATTGCTACTCTTTAGTCTGGACCGGGGGCACCTCGTCGGTTCCCTCCCAGCTATCTTGAGGCCTCTGAGGGGGTCGCTGTGGGTTATTCATGTGCTGGGCGGCCGGGCCTGTGTAGGGTTGCCCATGAGGGTGATTATTAGGCTGCAGAGAGAGTGAGTATGAAGATTGATTAAGATGCACATCAACAGTTGATCATTATTTGACTAGGAGAACAGTTGTCTAAGAGATACTTTAATCTAAAACGACTTCAAGCTACACATAGCTATATTTCTTATGAATATGTGTATTTCTTGGGAATCAAGATCTTGGCATTGCTAGCATCATGATATAACAGTTGAGCTACAGGAACATTGCATGAGATTGCACAGACGCAGCACACATTGTGTGTGTTACCTGTTGATATTGCGTCCCAGGTGAATGAGGGTAGAGGGCCGTATCCTCGGGGGGCGTTGAGTCGTGCTCATCAGGTGCTTCTTGATCATCTGGCTCCTGAACAAAAAAAAAAAAAAAAACATGTTATAGCACATTTGCTATTAAACATCAATATCGTAGCATATTACCAATTTAATATATTGTAGATGAAGTTACTGTTTAACAAACAAACACTCAGCACTCCTGTTTTTTTTAGCACCCCAGAAGAGAGCCGATTTCAATGGCCGCTTTGTTTAAATTGAGCTGAAAATGCTCAAAAAGTGCTGTTTGTGGGGTTAAAACACCCTGTTTCAAAAAGATTATTGGAGATTTGGGCTTCTTTAAATTTCCATCAGGATTGTTGGATCAGGACGAACTCAGGATTGGACATAAAATATTTCACAGATCACCGTCATTGTGATTGTCTCTGTGCTAATAAGACTCGATTGCAAACCCTAACCTGACTGCATATTGAATAATGTCAAATGTTATTATTTTCTGTATGTGGACCAATAATTGCGTGAGGGATTCACATCGATCTCAAACCCTCGCCGCTCAAGAACAACAACAACAAACAATTGCGGTAAGTCATGGCATCTACTCAAGTTATTTCTTCCTGTACTTCATGCCACATGTTTACTAAAGCTTCTTCCGTCAGCAGTGAGGTATTCACATGTGATAAATGTAAGGAATTAGTCAAGCTGATGAAGAAGGTTAATGAGTTAGAGACACGCATCCGAACACTAGTGGAGGTCAGTGAGAAAGAGAAGCCGGTAGATACTGTTTCGGATGCGGATAGTACAGTGAGCAACACACACACTTTGGTTCCGGCTGTAGAGCCCCCACAGCAGGGCGTTTGGGTGACATCTCAGCGGCATATTCGCTCAGCAAAGTGACACCACTCTCCTGTTCCTGATAGGGTCTCCAATCGATTCTCCCCACTCAGTGATACACCCACTGAGAATCATGTTGAAAGAACCCTAATAATTGGTGATTCTATTGTAAGGAACGTGGAAATAGAGACTCCAGTCACTATTGTCAAATGCATTTCGGGTGCCAGAGTGTCTGACATCAGATCAAATTTACAAGTGCTAGCTAATGCTAAATGAAGATTTTGTAAAATTGTCGTTCATGTCGGCACTAATGATGTCCGGCTTCATCAGTTGGAGATCACTAGAGATAATGTTAAAGAGGTGTGTGAACTTGCAAAAACGATATCAGACACTGTAATAAGCTCTCGACCCCTCCCTGCTCATCGTGGTGACGAGGTTTATAGTAGATTAGTGTCACTGAACGGCTGGATGTCTGAGTGGTGTCCGGAGAATAGCATAGGATTTATTGGACAATTGGAAGAGTTTTTGGGGTAGACATGACTTGCTAAAGAGAGACGGACTCCATCCCTCCAGAGAATGTGCCGCTCTCCTCTCTAGTAATTTGGCTCATAGTCTTAATAGTAGGAATGGAACGATACAATTTTTTCTCTTCTGATCCGATTCCGATACCTGAACTATCAGTATTGCCTGATACCGAGCCGATACTAGTGTTGTTTTTTCTTAATGAGTTTAGAACATCTATAATTCACTGTGTGGAACAAAAACCTCTAACAATACATTATTTCATTATAAAACAGTAAAACAAAAAAACAATTACATAAGAGCATGTGCAAAACTTTATTGTTAACTAGTCTGCAGGATGCAGGAGCAAAAAAAATTTAATAAATAAAAATCAGTAATTCCAGTGAAAGTCTTCAGTAGAAAAGAACCATTCTCTTTACACATTTTAACTTGTATCTGGACTTGTAAATGGTTTCAGATCTCTCTCTCTGTTATTTATTTATTTAATTTTAGTTTTATTAGTATATCAATCCAATTTTCAATCACACAGTAATTTTTGGAACCCATTTTCTTTTTATTGTAATTTCTAATAAAAAATAATTTTATTGTACACTAGTAATACATTTCAGTTGTAATTTATTAAGGCTTTTATTTTGAAAGGCTGGCACTGAGCGCTCCAGGAAGTCTGTGTTTGAGTGTTTGTTTGTAGGCTAATTCACAGTAATGTAATACGTTTCTCATTCAACATCTGGTAAAATGCTTGTCCGGTGCCGTTCTCAATGCATGTTATAGGCGGACCGAACTATTGATCATCTACATTTGAGATGGAGTTTGTGTGGAGCGACCACATATTGCGCTGTGCAGATTATCACAAGCCTCTGCGCGTGTTTGTGTATGTGTGTCGGCAGAGCGGCGCTCATTCAGTAAAGCGTGGTGCCAGAGACTACTTAGCTGTGCATGCTGACTGTATATTTATTATTAAACACAGACTTTTGCAATTCACAAAGATTTTGGGTGATTGTAAGGGCCTGAATAAAATGCACGAGTTATATGGACTACTTTAATGGTGATTTGAAGGTTATTTATGTCATTGAGCTTGACAGTAACGTCAATGACCAACATGCAGTATTGGATTTGGATTGGGTTCGTCGGACTGATACCTAATCCAGGTAAAAACGTCAGTAGCGGACCCGATACCGATCCAGGTATCAGATCGGTGCCATCCCTATTGAACAGTGATAGTATCTGACTAACTGGGGCCCAGGTCAGGAAGCAGACAAACTGGTTAATCCGATTGTCTGCTAGCTGCCTTGAGACGTCACACAGGTCACATAAACTACAACACATAGAGACTGTATCACCTAGATATCACCTATGTCTGTTTCCCGAACTACCAAACACAAACCCCTCACTACATCATTTAGAAAAAAATTTGATTAAGGTCAAACTTGAAAATAACAAAAAAAATTGAAGATAAATATCATATAAAGATAGGGCTACTAAACATTAGATCTCTTTCAATCAAAGCACTAATTGGAAATGAAATTATTACAGATCATAGTTTGGATGTGTTCTGTTTGACTGACACCTGTCTTAAACCGGATGAATATATTAGTTTAAATAAATCTACTCCCCCAGGTTATTGTTATAAACATGAGCCTCATCTGAAGGGTCGAGGAGGAGGTGTTTTACAGTGAAGTTTTTGGTGTTACTCAGAGGACAGGATATAAGTTTAAGTCTTTTGAACTAATAATGCTTAATATGACACCATCAGATACAAATAAAATATCTCTGTTGTCTTTTACCCTTGCTACAGTATATAGATCACCCGGGCCGTATTCTGATTTCCTTGGTGAATTTTCTATCAGATCTAGTAGTTACTGTAGATAGAGCTTTAATTGTTGGTGACTTCAACATTCACATAGATAATGAAAATGACACATTGGGATTAGCATTTATCGATATTCTCAACTCTCTTGGAGTCAGATAAAATGTGACCAGACCAACTCATCGCCATAATCATACGCTAGATTTAATTCATATGGAGTTGATGTTGATACTTTAGAAATTCTACCGCAGAGCGATGACATCACAGATCATTACCTCATCTCTTGTATGCTGTGATCAGTTACTCAATCTACATCACGCTATCATTCAGGTAGAACTATTCTTTCGACCACTAAAGACAGCTTCACTAATAATCTTCCAGAATTGTCTCATATACTCAGTAAGCCAAAAAGTCTATAAGAACAGGCTTCTCTAGCACTCTTGATAGTGTCGCTCCCCTTCGATTAAAGACAATTAAAGAAAAAAGCCCCGCACCATGGTACAATGACCACACTCATGCTCTCAAGAGAGCATCTTGGAAAATGGAGCGCAAGTGGAATAATAAAAAATTTGAGGTATTTCGTGGTGCATGGAAGGATAGTGTCTGTAGCTACAGACAGGCACTAAAAGCTGCCAGGTCAGCATATTTTAGCAAACTCAGAAAATAACCACAACAATCCTAGCTGTTTATTCAGTACTGTGGCTAAATTGGTTAAGAATAAAGCATTGACTGAACCAGATATCCCATCGCAGCACAATAGTAATGACTTCATGAATTTCTTTACTGATAAAATTGAAATAATCTGAAATAAAATTGGAATTATTCAATCATCTGTCACAGCACCTCAGAAAACAGTGTCTCATAATTTTCCTCACGTGCAACTTCAATCCTTCGCTGTCATAGCTCATGAAGAGCTAACAAAACTTATCGAAACTTCAAAATCTGCTAAGCCTGTATTAAGGACTGTAAAGAGATGAACCAATGAAGCAGAGCGGGAACTACAAGCCTGTTTTGACTGCACGGATTGGAGTGATTTTGAGGCTGCAGCCACAGACCTGGATGAGCTCACAGATACTGTTACATCATATATCAGTTTCTGTGAGGATATGTGCATTCCTACTAGGACTTATTTAACAATGACAAACCATGGTTTACAGCAGAGCTCAGGCAGCTTCGTCAGGCCAAAGAGGATGCTTAAAGGGGTGGGGATAAAGTCTTGTACAATCAGGCCAGGAACACACTGAATAAGGGAATCAGAGTGGCTAAAAGAAGATACTCTGAGAAGCTGAAAAACAAGTTTTCAGCTAATGACCCTGCATCAGTGTGGAGTGGCATGAAGCAACTCACAAATTACAGGACTCCTACCCCCAACCCTGTGGTGGACCAACAACTGGCTGATGACCTGAATGTGTTTTACTGCAGATTTGAAAGGCCCAATCTCACACCCCACACCCACTCTGACCTTCACTTCACACAAACATCAACACCTCCTGTAACCCCCCTCCTCCCCCCTCCTGCTACTCAACCTGCACTTAAGATCTGTGAAGAAGATGTGAGCCACGTCTTTCGACAACAAAGGATAAGGAAAGCACAGGGCCCAGATGGTGTTTAACCTGCATGTCTTCGATCCTGTGCTAACCAGCTGGCCCCCATCTTCACACAGATCTTCAATAGATCACTGGAGCAGTGTGAAGTCCCATGCTGCTTCAAACGCTCAATCATTATTCCTGTCCCAAAGAAACCAAAAATCACAGGACTTAATGCCTACTGACCTGTCGCCCTGACGTCTGTGCTCATAAAATCATTTGAGAGACTGGTGTTGGCCCACCTGAAGAACACCACTGGACCCTTTCTAGATCCCCTTCAATTTGCTTATCAAGCAAACAGGTCTGTGGATGATGCAGTCAACAAGAGATTGCATCATATCCTGCAACATCTGGACAGACCAGGGACATATGCAAGAGTCCTATTTGTGGACTTCAGTTCAGACTTCAATACCATCATGCCTGATCTTCTCTCAACCAAACTGACCCAGTTCTCAGTGCCCACCCCAATCTGTCGATGGATCACCAGCTTTCTGACAGATAGGCAGCAGCTAGTGAGACTGAGGAAACTCACATCCGGGCCCCTCACTATTAGCACTGGAGCTCCTCAGGGATCCGTTCTCTCTCCACTGCTCTTCTCCCTGAACACGAATGACTGCACTGCAAAGGACCCCTCTGTCAAGCTCCTGAAGTTAGGGTCAGGTCACAACGACCTTGAGCTGAACATGCTCAAAACAGTGTATATACACTCTGTATATATAGATATATAAAATCACATTAAAATTGATGTATGTTTCATTGTATTAATATATACACATGGTTGACCAATACTGGATTTTGCTGATATGATAATGTGTAAGAAAATCAATAACAGTTATTAATCTGCCGATAGTAAAAATAGATAGCCTATAATGATTTAAGCCTAAGTCTTTCCTTCCTGTGACGGGGTGGGCCAGATAGAGGCTTCAAAGTGTTCAAATTGAATTACATCCCAGATACAGTTTATTATGCAACCAAAATACCAAAAATACCCAGAAATAAAGATTTGGTGCATAACACGGGACTTTTAAAAATAAACAAGCCCGAAATACACCAGGAACTCTTATTTTGAAATGTCTGTGCTTCACAGCTTCCAACTGGTCATTTAAATAGACAAGGGAAATAAAATATGTACTTTTACAATCGTCTACATGGTATTACATATATATATATATATATAAACACTTTAAAGTAAACAATGTCATAACTCATTAACAGTAAATCACCAGCGATTGCTTGTTATAAATGTCCGGTATTCACTGATTGTCAACGGCTCTGTAACCGCTGGAAACACTTACAAGCTCCCCGAGTGCCTGGAGAATGTGCAACTGTGATGCATCTTCACGCATTTATTTAATTAATAATCACATTAGGCCATGTCACAATTCTTGTCTTTCCGTCCCCAAATTTAAGACCACTTTTTAAGACTTTTGAAATACCATTTAAGATATTTAAGACTTTTTATGACCTTACATTTTAGAAAAATAAATTGAAGATTTTTACTTTTATTGACAAAAACATAATTATATAACATAATGCTTAACAGATTATTAAAACTGCAGTGCTCCCATATCTACCATGGAAAGATGCTGCTCAAAAGAAAAGGAAGATTTATTTTGCCTGAAGTGTGACATCACAGTAATTTTATCTATTATAATCGTAGCATATTGGCCATGAAACACGAAATAATAAACATGATGGTGCATTAATCAAAAGAAAGAAGTAACTCACAAAGATGCTACATTATTTATTGATTGGCTCACCTCCTCAGGGCAGAGTTCACAGGCCTTGGCCAGGGTCATCCGGGCGCTGTGAGAGCGTTCCAGGAAGTATCCATTGGACGTCTCATTGCTCTGTACTGGGGGGGACCAGTTGTTGTAGCTATACTGAGGGTTTCCTGTGTATGGCCTCCTCTCCAACTCATCACCCAACCATTCCACTGCCCACGTCCACTTCCTCTTCAGGTCACCATTACTCTGCAAAAACAATCACAACCTTTTTACTCCCCTAATATACAATGAATTCTAAGATGAATTATCCATAATGCACACTTATGCATTAATTAAAAAGGCACATTCTACTCAGTAGGGTTAGGGTAAACATTGGGGTAAACATGGTGAAATGTCCGTGTCACCTGTAAGATCTGATAAGCCACAGAGCAGTTGGTGAAGAGTGCCACCATACACTTAATACACTGATAGGCCCGTTTCTGATAATGGTTCTTGGAGCGCTGGATGGTGTCAAAGAGCCCGTCTCGGTCATCAGGAATGCCCTTTAGAACATTGTGGATCCTGAATAAAGAGACAGAATGACAGGAACACTGATGAGGATATATGTAGGGCAAAGTGGCTTGTTCTTTGTTCTTTAACATTTCAATACTTCACCTGTGCGTCTGCCACGAGTCCTCAATCAGAAGGATCTGAAGCAGCAGGTCCAGGTAAGGCCTCAGCTCATAGGTGTAAGAATAGGCCACCTGACACCACAGAACATCAAGCTTGTTTACATGGACACAAGAAAGCAGTTTATTGCGAGAAAGCTGCTTAAGACTCGAAATCGGCATATGCGTTTACATGCACTGTATAAGCGGAGTACTCTTTACTCCCGTATATATGCGTCTCAGTCAGTAAGTAGCTTTCTGCACAGCAATGTAATTTCAATAACAAACATGGTATTCGAGGAAGACTTATTTATCGCTTTATTTCCAGATATTCCAGAGTTGTTGCTGTGTTTGTTTCCTTAACTTCCTATCACAGCCTGCAGAGGAATTACGCTGCAATAGTGGGATTTTCCTCTTACGTAAAACTCTGGGATTCCCCCAGTGTACCAGCACATATATGCAAAGCTCAGGGACTGTCGGTATCCTACATTGGTGTGTATGTGCTTTTCCCACTGTACTCCCCAATGTTGAATTCTTTCCACTGTGTAGACTTGTTGTTGGGCTCCATCCTATGACTTTTGTTATCCAGTCTGTTCCACGTACATGTATACTCCTGAAAAACCCATCAGAACATCGCTTATGCGTTTACATGGCCACATTAAGCCGCGTTCTCTGGTAGAAACCCAGGTGTATTAATCCGCACTCTCTTAATCCCTTAAATGGCGTTCTCATTTACACAACATTTCAGGACGCCGCTTCAAAAACCCTGGAACAAACCGTTTTCTTAAGTGCATGTAAACAGGGTAATTTACAATGAGTGACAGTCAGGAAACAGGCCAGACTGTAAAGGTTTTGACTAGTGGTCAAACGTTATGGGTTTTTTAATGACTGATACTGATATCCAGAAAGCAGGGTGGCATTTATAATACTGATATATCACATAATTTAATAGTAAATAAAATATACATAAATTGGATAAAATATTTTTTTATACATTTTTATTTAGCATTATATTTACTAACTTTGACACAAAACTGTAAATTTGTAACACACGTGAAGCACTTTTATTCACGCACTCATGCGGCTCCAGCAATCTACTAACCGTTCTCAGAATCGTTCGGCCCGATGGTGGAAAAGTGGCTTATAGCCTGGATCAGAACTGTGGTTTTTGGACTCACGAATGTTGCGTGATGGTCAGTCCGTGACACTCCAAACAGGCGATCCGGGCCGAGCAAACTGAATGCGGTAAGGAACGGTTACAGTAGCATTTCCACTTGAGCACGGTTCAGCACGGCATGATTATAAACCGTTCTTGAAGTTAATAAAAAATAGTTTATGTTTAGTGTATCTTCATGATTTTATGATGATGGTTTAACTAGTATTGTAGCCTAGATTTGTTTTTGTTTTTTTCGTCAGGGATGCTGATTACTAGTTAATTGAAACTCAAAATATATCAATATATTCTCATATACTATTTTCATATAATACTTATATCATATTTTGTCAATAAATATTATTTTTAGGTAGTCTGGGAACATTTACATTCCTGCATGTTAGTGTCCGGTGGCATACACGAGCCCTCATGATGATAAACCTCTCGCCTTTTTCTCTTTGCTTTCCTTTTTGTGACATGGCCCGTGTCTTTTCTGTGTATTAGCAGAGTAAAACCAGGGGGAAAGCAGTCCTAAAAACTGGAACATGCGATTATCCTACAGAGTGCACTCCCTCCAATGTTTACCTATCACGCCGTCGCCACAGACAGATCTGTTACGGACATTTTCCTGATTTCACTTCAAGTGGAAAAAGAAACTAACCACGCCAGCTGGCCCGGACTGGCACGGTACGGTTTAGTGATGAGAACCGATCGGCCCGATGGTGGAAAAGCGACTATATATGAGCACTCTACAGGAAAATAAACCTTTGGATTTGTTCAAGTTTTGTGAATTAAATCTGTTTAAACAAGATATCTGCATATTTGCAGACGATAAATGATCTAAGTTTTATCATTAGACAAAACAGTTAACAGTTACAGGAAACTGTTGAGGAGAGAGTGGGAGAAAGAAAGAGACAAGCACTTTAAACATCATGAGCTCATACGCGTCTATCGCGGCTCTGATATGTGGAACCGTTTAAATAAGACTGTGTTGCACACATTCTATTGTTGTAGTAACACGATGGCATGTAACAAAAAAAACCCAAAAAAACTGTGACTGGTTGTTTACATGTTTCAGACAGCTCCCACATGCAAGCAGGCAATGTTCGGTGTTGTCACTGCTTGAGAAACTAATCAGCCAAACAGGAAAATGTATCAGTCGATGCTGATTTATTAAAAACACCAAAGATCGAGAGGCGATATATTGGTCGACCACAAGATTGACCGTAACACAAGCTGCTCTAAGTGGCGACTGACCTGCCAGAGCAGCTCGCTGAGAACCGTGGAGGAGAACTGTGGGTTCTCCCAGCAGCAGAAGCGCAACAGTTTCACCGTCTCCTCAGAATTACTGCAGTCCTCGATGATCTTCTTCACGTAGCTTGTGCGCACAAACAGGATCTCGGCCACCAGCTGCTGTAAGGGCATGATGGGAGCCGTGAGGCTGGGGTCTCCGTACGGATTGGGCAGAGGTGGATTACCTGAACAACAGATCCACAAGTGAGGATGCAGCCTTCATTTGACAATGCAAGAAATTACACCATCACAACTGACACTCACCATTAATTGAGGACTGCATGCGCGATGATACGTCGCAGCAGCGCACCAGCTGTGACACCACAGAATAAAGTTTACCAAGCTCTGCGTACTGATACTTAATGGGAGGCCCGGGACCCTCATCCAACGCCACCAACATGAACGTGGCTGGCACGCTCAACTTCAACAGCTGCGTCTTCTCTGCCAAACCTACAAGTGATAATATAGCAAGGCAGGATGCTCAGGTGCTTTTGACATTTTGAAATCTGACTCTGACATAAATTCAGTTGCTTCAACATTCAGCAGAAAGAGTATTGCTGTGTGTGCAGTGAACGAGCGCTTACCCAGGTTGGCGTACATGACAAAGAGGTTGAAGTACTGCTGAAGGTGCCGTCCGTGTTCAGACACTTCCCTCCTCAGTAAGTTCAGCACTGCCCGCAACAGGTGGTCGCTCAATGTTACATTATCACAGGCCTGCTGACAAGGTCAAAGGTCATTAGGGCAACTTTGTCTCAGAGTGTCACATGGCATAATGACTCGTCTATGTCTTCTATTTGAAAGACCTAAACCTGTACTGATTTTATTTATTTTTTTTGCCTTTAAGTGATTTACATCTCTCTGTTACCTGTGTGGACGAGCCAGGTGATGTGACTGGGGCGGGACAGGGTCCATCTTGCAGGGAAAAGTGTGCAATGAAAACGATGAGTTTGGCGAATGCTCCACGCACCTCTGCACTCGGACACTCCAGCAAGTACTCTGAGAAGCGTGTGGGGAAGGCAAACAAGACGTTGTGTGCAAACCAGCTGCGGACGTTCTTACTGTGACGCAAGAGAACGCACAAGGCATCATACCTGAGAGAGAGAAAGACATTAACATTACGACTCACACTCACCAATACGGTTCACAATGTGTGTAGAATAATGCTCACCAGTCACTAGCAGGACCTCGGACAACCTTCTTCGTGTGGAATCCTGTGCTGAACAGAAATCTAGCAGCGAGCTGTATACTAATCATCGATATTTCTTCCGCCTCCGGTAAAAGGTGATCTTGACCTGGAAAGACCATCAGAGACGAGACTTTCACAAACAGATCATCTGAATATCACAAAAGACATTCATGGAAGAGCAAAAATCTGTTTCACAAAAACTGGACCATCTCATCCCAGATTTAATTTAATCTGTAGCTGCCATAAAGAAAACAAAACGCACCTGGAGGAGGGTTCAGGTAGACACTATTGCAGGTGAGCAGTTTCTTAATGAACTGAAAATACTCCAGGCTGTACTGCATGCGGCTGTGCATGAACTGCACATTCTGTTTGCGAACGCTGGCCTCAATGGCCAAGGACATTTTTGGCTGGGGCGCGAGCGTCAGTTCGGAAATGTACTTCAACAGCTCGCTGTCGCCCCCTGCTGCGTCCATTTGCTCATAGAACAAAATGTAGGCGTTCCACCAGCGTTTCTGCCGCCGGTACGACATGCGCTTCATCATGTGATCAAACACCTCACCCATGTACTCTCCACCGAAGCACTGATTCTTCATTTCCTCATCATCATCCATCTTACACTCCGTCACGTCACCGTCATCAAACTTATACCAGCGGTCCTTCTGTCCGTCACCGCAGCTACCGTGACGTTGAACGATATACGAGTAATAATGTCCGCCACTGGCCTGACCCGAGTGCACCAGCACGCCCACTAGTCGATAACGGGATCTGCCATTGGGCTCGGATTCTGTTGGAGAATTGTCGGGGATGACCTGACTCTCTAGCGGAACCTCTTTGCCCTCTAGCTTCGCAACACCCGCCACTGTGTATGGCTCCATGTCCAGCTCACGAGGAAACTCAAAGTAATCGTTGAATTTAATCGCACACTCGCGTTCCCAATCATAATCGAAGCGCTTTAACTGAATGGCCAAGATGGGCGGGAGTTTCTTAATGAGGAGACGTTTCACCGTGTCGACCTAAAAGCAAATCAGGAGACAACAAAAGGTCACGATTTGCACTTTATAGGTCTACTATCAGCTGAGAGAGAAACACCGCCCACCTTTTTGTTGCACTTTTCACAGTGGTATGCGTTGGCTCCTTCAAGCAGGTCCCCTTTGACGTACTGTTCTAAAGAGTCCAGGAGGCTTTGGTGGTTCCTGATGTCAACATTCAATGTGGTGAAGGATTCCTCACACTCATACCTAAGAAGAGACATGCAGCATTTTCAAATCAATATTTTATCAAATGGTAAAAACACAAGATATCAGCACAGAGTCCTTCTCTTACCTGTGCGGACAACCCTGACAGATCTTCTGGTCTGCAAATGAGCCGCCCAAGATCCTGCTGAGCATTGTGGGATGGCCGAGGGCTTTCAGTGCTTCATCCAGACTGTCCACCAGTGAATTGAAGAACTCCAGCGCATCATGTTGCTCTCTCAGATTCACTGGCTCGCCCCATAACCTGCAGAGAATGTTTGAAATGTAGTCTCCTATTGCAAGTATAATTCCACTACGGCTGCCGTAGAATATGGCGTAAAACATATTGGCAACCTGCATTTCAAACTCATATAAAGAGAGTTCACGACTAATTTTACCTGAACTGTTTCCAGAAGCCTCTGGGCACATAGTACTGCAGACGGGATGCGGTGAGGTGGCCGAAGATCACCTGCAGGTGGCGCAGCACTCCGATGTTGTACTCCTTGCGGTCCTCGGCCTTATTGAGAGAGGGCTTGTCATCAAACTGGTGATAACTGAACACATCATCCCTGGGGTCCATATTACTCTGCAGCACAACACGTCTTGTGTGAGAGTGACGTCCATTCACTCATGTTCTAATGAACCTCATCTATGTGCTAAGAGTTTTCTGTATGTATGATCTACACAAGTGTGCTTTTTACCTCGTTGTCCTGCTTCTCATCTCCGGACATGTCATCATCGATGTCGCTGCCGGTGCCCTCGATAGCCAGGATGCCGTTTCGGATGGGCGGGATCATGTAAAGCTGCTGAATCACTGAGTTCATGTAGCATGTGGCTCCTGCGTTCTTCAGACCAACGAAGCCTTTGGTCGGCCGCGGCCCTACTGGAGGCAGATACTCCCACTCTGTAAGCGCGTCGCAACCTGAACAAAGATGCATTCTTTTAAATGATGATCTGAACAGACACTGGGCCACATTCATGAAACATGAGCACAATGAATTTGTGTAAATCATTCATAAATTAATTCCTACATCAATTGTTGAATTGAACTGAATGTGACAATTTGACTTAAAAGTAAATTCATGTCTGAGCTGTGACGCAGTGGTTTGTGTAGCTCAACATATCTGTGGTGTCATCAACAAAATATCTCCAATAAATATTTGGCTTTCACTACTTAACCAGAACTGAATGCAATTTATTCTGAAAGGACAAAATAGAGGCAATTCCCAAAAATGTTTAGATTTATACTCAGTCATCAACAGAGATCATGTACTGTAAGACTAATTCATTTCTAATTGACATTTATACACCCAACAATTCAATACGTGCCTAGATAGTACATGTCTGTGAGCGTGTCAATGATCTGTTTAAGGTTGCGCATGCAGCCGACAGCGAGCGCGACCAGCAGCTCAAAGCCGGCGTTTATGGATGCAGGACTGCTGCACACTGGAATGGCCTGTTCCACGGGGAACTCGCCGCTCTTCACGTACTGCAGATATACGTTAGACGCCGGGAATATAAAATCATCAATCAGCTCCTGTAAGAGAGACAGACAGGAAATGAGGGCAGGGGACACAGGAAGTGAACTTCTTTTTCACAACAATGTGTACAATCCTCAGCTCACCTTTATGAGATTAGCGCCACCTTTCTCATAGCCGATGTAGAATTTCTTCTCAGGTGTTTGGAAGGCCAGCAGCTCTTTGGTGACACCCAGGTGACCCTCCAGAATCGTCTCCTCGACACCCGTCTCGCCCGTCCTCTTCACCTCATCCTGAACAGAAAGAGAAAACCAAAGTAAAAAGAGTGTTTAAACATCATTATTTATGGTTCTTCATACTATGAGTGTCGTTGTGACGCACTCGGATTCTCTTGAGCCAGTCGATCTCGTTGTTGAGCAGCACCTCGGCGTTGGGCAGGTTTATGTTGCTGTTGTACGCGTAGTTGAGCAGGTGCCGTAAGAGGATGAAGTAATCGCCAGCGTGCTTTGCTCTTTCCTTAGCCGTGCTCTAAAACAACACAAACCAAATAATGTTGTCCAGGTCCATTAAAAACACACTGCAGCACCCAAACAAAAACAATCTGTTCTACATGTGACTGCGGTACTCACTCCCAGAACAGTGAAGAGGAGGGTGATGAAGAACAGGAGCGGTCTGTGTCCCATACAACACCTGGTGGCCATCAGGAAGAACTGCTCCTGCGCCATCTGACGTACAGCTCTAAATGAAAAGACAATTCATGCTCACAATATGACAAAAGACGGACAACAACAATGCACACTTTGAAAGGAAGTCTATGAGGCAATTGTACAACAATAGAATAGATGATGTTACTGTCTGAAAACAAATGCTCGGCTTGAGCACTTCCGGGTTCTTTTGGCACCGCAGAAACAAACTGCAGTGAATGGGCACTTCATTCAAATTGAGCTGAGAATGCCCAAAACTTGTTGTTTGTGGGGTTGAAACACCTAGTTTCCGAAAGATTATTGGAAATTTGGGTTTCTTTAACCTCATGCGACCCAGCGTCCACATGCTTGAATGTTGTATTTTGGCTTTGCTATATGCAACACATAATTTAAATGAATAAAAACCGACTGAATACTGTTCACAAGACTCTACTCTGTCATTTAAGGGTTAAAGTTCTGCCGTACCGAGTCACGTGACACAACAACATGTCGTCGATTTCCCTGAAGCGCTTCTACGGACACAGCGCCATCAAGTGCCTCTGGTTTTTCATTGAAACCTGTTTGGGTATTTATTTATTTTTAGCACCATGTCAGCAACAAGACTATCCACATGGTGAGAACAGATTAAACATCAAAAAACATAAAAATTAAATAAGGAATTTTAGATTTATGTTAGACAGAAACTCTAAGATATTTTTAGGTAATACATTTTTAAAAATGTCTGATAAGCTTGTTTCTGAATAAAATCTTTGTCTAATAGTATTAAAAACAGTGCAATCCAATAAAATGTGTTTAATAGTCAGAATAGTCTGACAGCGAAGACATGACGGAGGTTCTTCACCTTTTAATAAAAACCCATGTGTCAGTCTAGTATATACAATTTGATCATGTCTATTTTTAAAGTTAAAGAAAAGATTATTGGTTATACTAGGATTTACTTCATAAAGCTTATTGTTTTTACATTCGTCCCATTCACAATTTTTTATATTTTTTGCCATGTTTCTTAGGGACTACTAGTTACAAATCAAAATGCACACAGCAGTCATGCAGGGGTCTCAGGAAGTTCAAAATCAGGATCGGTGGATCAGGACAAACTCAGGATTTGACATCATCACAATATCATAATTTGAATCATAATTGAGTGAATACATTTCAGTCTCTCATGCGGTTCACTTTTGTCCAGTTCAAACCTTATAGAGCGACTGAGAAGTGCTGCTTTCAGAGTTTCAGTTCAGACAACATTTCATTTAGAAATGACATATGCACTTATAAATAAATGTATAATAATATTGATACAAGGATCGAAATTATCAATATTATCAGTCAAAGAACTGAAGTTGACCCTGAAGTACATACTTGCTCTGGCAATGAAGAAGCAGGTCAATGATGAAGGTCTGCCAGGCTTTCTCTTTACTGAACGTGTCGAGAGCCGTAGGGAGCTGAGCGAAACATAGGGTCATGACCTCCAGCGCCTCACAGCACACCTGCTCATCCTCTGCATCCGGCTCATTACCTGCGTTAGTCTGCAGGACAACAGACAATACAGATCGCTGCAGTGCACAAAAGAACTTTAGACAGTACTGAACGTGATTTAAAATGAAGATGGTAGGTGCAGGGTTCCTAACTCTTTTCAAGGCACAAGTTTCCAGGACATTTTATGCGTCCAACAAGTGTAATATTGAAGCAAAAACACATGAGTCCATTTAAATCAAGCTTTTATTTTGGCATTTCTGTTTGTTTCTCAACTCCAGATAAGCAATTTGCTCCATGGCCCAGTGTGATTATTAATCCCCGTATAGCTGTGATTTAATTAAATAAATATGTAGTCTGTATGTGCTGTGCACTTCAGCTATATATGACCCTGCACTCTGACCCCAGCCTAGCTGGGATATGTGAAAAAGAAGAATTTCACTGTATATGTGCAAATGTATAATGTGTGAATGTGTGATGTGTGTGAGAGTGATCTCTGTCATCTCACTCACACGAGAGCACGCATGATCATGATGAGGTGTTTTCAGTGTATGAGCGGCCGGCTCTACACATTCATATTTACGATATCACTTGCAGATTATTTATTCCATTAAATCAGAGACTTTTATTAGTTTAATTATCACACTTGGACATATCACAATTTTAATGATTAAATTCATTCACAAAAAATTCAATTTAAAATACATTCATTTTCATCCAAATAGGTAATATTCCATTACAATCTGCGTTTTATTGCTAATGCCGTTTTTATGACTAGATTCCGTGTTTTCACTACATGTGGTAACCGCGGTAGAAGATTCTCTGATAATTTACTGACCCTCATGCCACAACGAATGGCCAAATTTACCCGAGTGCTCCTGTGACACAAGCGCATAGGCATGTTCCTTCGACTCACTGGTTGCGTCTGTCACGCATCAGTTCACGTGCAATCGCGCTTGTGTCACAGGCGCACTCGCGTAAATTCAGCCATTCGTCAATGCCTGATTGGAAGCGATCTTTTGTAGTTAAAAAGTGCTTTAATATCATTCTTTTTCACACACAAAGTGATCGATTTGCTTTAGAAGACATTAATGTCACCGCTGGAGATAAGATGGATTGCTCTTATGCTGACTGTCTGTGCTTTTTGGACCTACACAAATCTAATCACCATCCACTCCCGTTCTAAGGACCTGCTGAGCCTGGAGCTTTCTCTACAAATCTTCACAGGAGTTTTGCAGAAGAAAGAAAGTCATACACATCTCAGATGGCATGAGGGAGAGTAAATGATCAGAGAATTACAATGTTTGGGTGAACTGTCCCTTTAAGCATTAGTAAAGCAGATCTATAGTTTCTGTTCAGTTTGTGAACTGCTGACCATGACTTTTCATCTAAAAAGACAACAATAATAGTCTAATGACCTATATGAAGGTGGTGTGTTGAGATCGTTTGAAAACTTGGTCCAACATTTTGGGATCCCCAGATCTCAGTTTTATAGGTACACTTTTACAGCTGCGCCACCTGGTCTGTACTATTTTTGGGAGTAGCACACACCCCCTAAGGAGGCAGATACTCTGGGAGAGGTGATTACTGCTTTTGGAAAAGGTCATGAGGCATCAGTGTATTACTCCCTGCTAATTCAGAGTCTGGGGGATGGAGCTTTAACTTCTATTAAGAGATTATGGGAGAAAGATTTAAACTTGGTATTGGAGGAGGGAGTGTGGACTAGGATTCTAAAAAACATTAAGTCTGCATATAGAGATGCAAGGGTGTATCTTATACAATTCAAAATTTTGCATAGATTTTACCGGACCCCCTCTAGATTGTATAGGCTTGGTCTTAAAGACACACCCACCTGCTGGTGATGTTTTTTGGTGATGTGTCGAGATCCAGAAATTCTGGTCGAAGGTTCAGAATTTTGTGTGCGATGTGGTGCTCACTCAGGTTTCATTTTGCCCCAGACTTTGTGTTTTTGGCGATGGGATGGTCATTGATGTGGGGGATGGCCATATAGACAACTGGGTTCTGACATGTGTGATGATTGCCAAGCAGGTTATTTTGAGGGGTTGGAGGTCAGCTGGTGCACCCCCATATCCGGAGTGGTGCACGGAGGTGGGGAGGGTGGCAGCTTATGAGGAGGTGTCATCTGGAAGACGGGGTGGCTTGGATAAGTTTATTCGGAAATGGGGCAGGTATTTGGAGTTTTTGGAGGGCTCTCAGGTGGGGTGTGGAGAGAGTTGTGTATTATAGTTAGTATGATTATTATGTGTGTGTATGTATGTATATATATGTAAATTTTTTTTTTATATATGTGTGTCGGTTTGATTTTTATTTCTATATATTTTCTTATGTTTGACCACAGGTTTTGGGGGGGGGGGGGTTGGGGGGTCGGAGAGGGGGTTGTGGGGTTTAAATGTTGATTTTATAATGTTTACATTTCATTGCTAGTGTATGATTTAATAAAAAAAATTTAATTACAACAATAATAGTCTAATGATGAGTATCAATAACGTCCTTACCTTCTCCTTTATTAAAATTTGCATGTCAAATCTACTTCAGTCGAATGTTTAAGCATTATAAGAATAAAGCCGATCTACTGAATCATTTTCCTACAGTATTTAAACTGCTGAGCATGACTTTTATCAGAAAAGTTTTGAGTTTCAATAATGTCCTTTCGTCATTGTAAAGCGCATTTCACATGAGTTGAGTCGAGCCAGCGTCAAGCGTTGCAGTAGGCGTCATGGAGGGGCGAGTTTACACAAGGCGCTTGTCACGCAAGAAAGCGGGAGGTGCACAATAAACATCGAAAACATTTATTTGGAAGAGAAAAAAAAAAAAAGGCAATTGCTTTGATTGCAGAAAATAAAAAGAGGACTCATTTAAGTTTATGTCTGGACGTTTTTTGTTTTGGGGTCTCAGAATGATAAGGTAATAATTAAAATAAATTATGAGATTCAATATCTCTTCATAAATTCAGACAGTTTTAAAATACTTCTTGTAGCATTGTACCCTCAAAGACATCATTTGTGAGGCAAAAACGTATGAAAAACCCTTTGGTGTGAAGCTATAGCCGAGGTTGCGCTGACGTGTCACTTTATAGACATCAGTGTATTCAGCAGCGCTGACGTGAGTCATGTGAAAGCCCCTCAACATGTATAAACATCAGTCACTTTTACACATTAATAGCTCTTCTGCCCTTTTCTCCCAGTGATGAAGAAGGTAGACTTACATGCCGATGCTGATGTAAACTAACAACATGCCCCTCTCATTCAGTCAGTTGGTACATGTACCAGCTCATTCAGAATGAGAAGTTTCACCAGTGCTGCTTCTCACTGTACATGCGATTGGCTGAAGCTATAACCAGTCAAGAAATCTGCCTCGGTTGGACCGCGATTGCCAAACACACAATTGGCTGCTGCTGAAATCAATCATGAGGGTGTAAGCGCCCTTAACCTGTGACGTTGTTTCACAATGCACAGCCGCAGGCAGGGACAAAAATAACACAAATTTGTGTATTTGACTCCTATTCCGAGTCTCGATTGTTACCATGTTTTTGTACATGTAATGGAAACCTTGCTAGCAACACAGTCAAACCGTTTTATTATATGGAAATATTTTCCAGGACAAATAATTCCTTTCCAGCACATTTAGGTATTTTTCTAATTTTCCATGACTTGAAAACTGCATTGCAAAATTCCAGGTTTTCCAGGATGCGTGGGAACCCTGAACTGTTTCGTACCTTCTCGTAGATCTTGCTGATCTCTTCGTTTGAACTGAAGACCAGAGGGACCATTCCACAACCAGAAGCCCAAACAATCTTCTGCACGGCTCGGATCACACAGATATCTGGGATGAACTTTGATGCCTGGAAGAAGTTCTGTGTCATGTTGGACAACAAAGAGATAAAAGTCAGTGGAGAAAACACCTTCAAGTCTTTATAAAAGCTGCAATGTTAGATCATGAACCTCATCAGAGATCTGCTGAGCTAATCGGATGGCCACATTGCGCAGCATGCATTCGGAGGCGGGGTTGGGAATGCTCTGGAGTGCGTTCTGTAGCACCAGAGCTTGATCGTGAGTCGCCTGATTTATCTGGGAGACAAAGAAACGGTCACCATCAAGGTGTCTCAGAGAGGCAGTTTTAATTAAACTCAAATCACAAAGCCGTAATATCATGCCAGACATGCGGCGTACCGGTGATGCTGGGTTGGTGCCCTCCACCACAGGTTGGCACGCCTCTGCTACAGCCTTCACATGGCCGAATCCAATAGCGGTGAGCAGAAGTTTGGCGATCTTCAGGGCGTTCAGGTAAGCACCGCGCCTCGTCTCCATATCCGCGTTAGGGAGGAAGTTGTTTCTAGTGAGCATACCCAGTACGAGAGGCAGACCGCCACTCTTCAGGAAGTTGTACTGGAAGTCACTGGCATCATCTCCCAGAGTTCCACTGGCTGGCATCAGCAGGGCATACACGACCTGACAGAAATGAAGATTGCCAGATGGTTGCTGCAGAATATAAACTGTCGTTATTGTGCCTACATATGATATGCAACATGGAACGAAGCATGCATCAAGTGTGAGAAAGTTCTGTTGTTATTAGCTGCAATGTATATAACTAATACCAGATTGTAGTGAAGTGGGCTTATAAACTATCACACAACCACAGAATAATATACTAATTCACATTTATGCATTTTGCAGAGGCTTTTATTCAAACCAACTTACAGTGCATTCAAGGAATACATTTTATCAGTTTGTGTGTTCCCTGGGAATCAAACCCATAATCTTGGCATTGCGAACGCCATGCTCTACCAGCTACAGGAACACTAATGTTGGATCATTTTCTAACAATACTTATAGGAAAAAGTAAGTAGATCATTCACTTGTTGTACTAAAGAAATAATAAATCTGCTTTTTCCTTTACAGAGAGTGTGATGTTGCTTTATTTTTCATGTCTGCAAGTAAACCTCCATTCATATTTATCTTCAAAAACCTCCTTTATTTCCAAAGGCGATGTTTTCATGCTATACCCTAAAGACCTCGAAATACTTCCAGATAACTTCTTATTCATTCCTCGTTCAGGGGAAAAAAGAAGTTATAAACAGCCGAGCAACGGTGTACTGTTCCCGAACATTTAGACACCCAACACACCGCTGTGGGAGGCGTTTAGAGGAGCATTTAAATATTAGGACACTCAGTAAATCCTGAACTAATGTGACATTAAAATGTATTATCAATGATTTTATGCCTAGAATTCACATGAGATCATTAACAAAAGCTGTTTTAACCACTCAATGATTATTTTAAGTAATATATATGCAGTAGAAACATTTTAATTTATCGTTTACATCGTGAATTCATGGCTCTAACACGCAATACGTAGCCGCAATATGCGGTGATTACACTCTGCTATTGTCATTTATGATGACACTGATACTACTGCAAAGATGAGTGTATAAAAGAGTGTTAATGTTCAAAATAAAGATAAAAGAATGGTGATCGAGACATATCTTTGTGCAGATGTGTGAATGGTTTTTGCTGCAGATGGCACATGAGTGAATGGGCACTTGAGAGTATTTGTGTAGACTAATTAAAAAAAAAAAAAAAATCGCATGACATGGTCTTGCACGTCGGTGTGTTCAAGTCGAATACTGACTAAAAATCATAAAGTAGTAGGTGGAGCTGCAGGTCACACCTACCGATGAAGTGGACCAATGGCAGCAAGAAGGTGTTTAGCAGCCCATGTGATCTGTTACGAACCACCGAAATGAACACAAAAACACCTTATATTTGGCCAGATTTGGTTCTAAATGACGTCACACCCGTTCGTTCTTTGATTTCGTATGAAGTATGTCTGGGCCTTAACTCATGACTATTTACTATACACCACAAAGAAACCAGATATTTTGCCCAGATGAAACAAGATGCAGTTTTGTTTAAAGGCAATAAAAATGCACGCTGAGTCGAGCTGCTTTCTGCTCTCTTTCTCTCGCTCTCTGTCTTAGTTGTGTAAAGTTTGTGGAAACCGTGACAGACGGAGCTAAAGACTGTCCGTTTCAACACCTGATCTCTCATTCATTGATAGTTCATATCACTGTCGTCTGCCTGTGCAAAAGTGTGCGATGAAACGGTGGCAAAATTCGCTAAACCGTAAAACTATATGATCTCCGAAACAATGTGTTTATGGAAATAACAATGAATGATAATAATATGATGAAATATATTGCCAGCATGCAATATAAAGCAACATAATTTAGTATCCTGGAGGTCCACATTCAAGTTTAATAACGGCCGTGTCCTAGTTATGTTGAACAGGAAGGTGGATAGAAGAGCAATGAAAGGGGCGTTCACTCAAGATGTGTTCTTGCGTTCCCTCTGTGCTATTGCTTAATTTTTGGTCTATACATAGATGCGTCAGACTGACATATTTTGCCATGGTGTCGCACCTTGCCGTTTGTTCAGTGTCTTACATCATGAACTTTGTATAGATATGCCACGTTTAAAACATCTCGAGACCCCTGAATTCTGTTCCATTCAGCTGCAGTCCGTCCAGCAAGAACAAAACTGTGTAAATGGCCTCTTTCAGTTTTAAAGCAATATGATGATACCTCAGTGAGGTAGAGCACTTGTGAAGGGGACGGCCCAAAGAAGCGCGAGTCCAGCGTGGGGCTCAAACTGTTCTCCCCCAGTTTAGCGTGATCCAAACATATGGCTCGAAGGTTTTCCACTGTAGTGTTATCTGTAAAAGACAAGGAGCACAAAATTCAGAATCCCTACAACCAATTGCACATGTCTTTGCAAGACATTTTCTTCACTGCTACCTGGAGGCATGAGCTTCATGAGGACTCGAGCGCCATCTCGCAGTAATGGCATGTTTAAGGTGCAGCCCAGGTCAGCGATCTGCCACAGGAAGGAGATGTAGCGCAGGTGCAGCGACATGATCTGAAGATGAAAACAAGCGGTCAGCTCGACAGGATGAGGTTCCACTGTGCTTCGAGGTTAATCACACGTAACACAACGATGGGTTCTCACCACTCCTGGCAAGCAGCTTTCCACCTCAGGGTTGGGCCCGTCACTGTACTGGTTGCCATGGTTTCCGGGTGAGCCGGTGGAGGAGTCGGACGAGCTGTCGGGGCTGGAGGGCATGTTGGAGCTCACCTGAGTGAGCTTCGCTGTGATCAGCTACAGAGAGAGACAGTCGAGAGTTTTAGTAAACGTTCAGAGCCTTTATTTCAAGTCAAGGATATTCAAATGATTATAAATCTCACAGTTTTATCTTTGATGTTGAGCTGTCCAATCAGCCGGCGGTCATCAGCGGGGTCCACGATCTCTCCTCCAATGAAAAGCTCCACTTTGGTGTGCGTGCTGTTGGCTTTAATGCGAGACAGGATGCAGCGGCGGACGGAGCCGATGGTGTCGTTTGTGTGGGACCAGATGTCCAGATCGTCCACCTGACGACCCTGATTGGGAAACCGCACCACCAGAGTGATGTGCTTCCCCCGAAACGCCCTGAAACACACAGATTTCCCACACAGAAAATAAGGAACTAAATAAAAATGGCTTAAAATGTATTAACACCTGACACCTTTTGTCTTCTTGAAGACTGTACAAAGTTTTTAAACTGAAGTGAACAAAACTTCATATAACATGTTTTCATTTGGCAGACACTTTTCATCCAATGAGACTTCAAGTGCATTGAAGCTGTGCATTTATCAGTATATAAGCTCCCTAGTAATCGAACCCTTGACTTTGGGGTTGTTAGAGTCATGCTCTACACAAGCTACAGGAACTACAAAAGCAGGTTTGATGTGTCTACAGCAGGTACCTGGACATGGGCAGGATGGTTCTCTCCTCGTGATAGTCACTGTCACACTCGTTGATGTACTCTTTAAGTACGGTCATTACACGCACCATACGTATGGCCTCCTGTCTGGCACAGTTAATGCTGTCCTTATCACCGTCCAGAACGCACAGCGTATCATACGACGCCTTGAGCCGATCAAAACACGACTGGATGAAGTCTTCGTGAATCTCCACCTGTAAACAACAGCAACACCACCAGATCCCATCAGACAAGAGTTCATGATGAATGCATGTGACACGAGAGAGAGGACGGCATGATCACCTGATTTACTTGCAGTTTTGGTCCGAGGTTGGTGTAGATCTCTTTCAGAAGGTCTATCGCTCGGGTGGCGATGTCATCACTGCCTTGAATCACAACCTGTGCAGTGAAAATACATAAATTACAATCTGGAGTTTGATGAAATGACCTTCAATTCAAGTCAACATGACATCAAAATGGACTGTTTGGCTAACATCACCAAGCCCAACCGCCCCTCATACAGAGACCACCATCCAGTCAATTCCACATGGATAAAATCAAGTCCCATTCCACATTTTTGACTTGTCAAACATCTTGTTTCGCTCTGAAATATGTAAAATTATGCAAGTACAAATGGGTTACAAATGCAGTTTCATGTTGACTCTAAGGCCACATTCTTTGTTAAAATGCAGTTCTTCATTATAATGTTTAGATGTAAAAAGAGTCATGCATGCTTCTATTTTTATATACTTATATTTGCGTTTGAGAGATTCGTTCATTCGTGGTCTCGTCAGCAGGGTTTCCACCCTTTTTGCCCAATGAATTTCCATGACTTTGCCATGATCTTTTCAGGCGTTTGTGATTACTGAATACAGATTTCTGAAAATCATTTTGATTTAGACCCGATTTGCAAATGAAACATGTAGAGCGATTTAAGAACCGTTTTGACTTGGACTTGAACGATTCACTGACAAATCAGACATCACAATGTCTTCGCACAAGGGTCATATCTAGCTTATTAAATACATCTCCATGATTCTTCCATGAGCTTTATGATTTTTACATTTTCAACAGAATTTTTAAATTCCCTGATATTTCCTAGTTTTTCACGACAGTAGAACTGTTCTTTAAGCATCAGTTACCCTCCAGAGGTAGTCGAGTCCGATCAGCTCCAGATCGTCCATCATGTACGCCCTGCGTTTGGCCACCAGCTTGCCCTCCCTGCAATTCACGGCTTTAAAGAAACGCTCAAAGCATTTCATGCCGTTCTCCGTCAGCAGTGTGGGGTCCAGCTGCAGCACGTTGTTTTCAAAGAAGTCCTTGTTGATGTCGGGGTCCAGGTCCGGCTCGTCACCCATCAGTTTGGAGTACCACTTAAAACAGGCCTCGCGATCGCACAGAAACACGGCGTTCTCTGCCAGACATTTCCAGATCTGTTTGGCCTGAGGAGCGCAGAGCCACAGCTGCCCGTCCTTCAGCAGAAACCTGAACACAGCGTTCAACAAACCATATGAAGAAACACAAATGCAAATCTAAGCCAGTTATAAATTCTGAGATCTTCTTAAGAGTGTGTGTGTGTATAAAACAAGTCACTGACCGCAGGAAATTGAGTCTCTCTTGGACTTCCTGTACATGGCTGTAGCGACTGGCCGCTCGAACCGTCTGAGGGTCAAAACCTGGATTCTCTGATCCAAACAATTACAGATCAGGAATGGAGCCAAAACACTTTGACACACATGATGGTGATCACACTGTTTAATACTGACCTTTAGAGAACTGCCTCATGTTCTCCATGTATGCAGACAGATTCTCGGCGACCAGCGTGACGAGCGCGTGATTGTGCTGCAGCTGGTTGATCAGATCATGACGGTAGAAGACGTGTGGACTCCTCTGAGTCTGACTGCACGAGAGAGAACACAACACAATCACACACAGACACACACAAGTGAAGACACGAGTACACACTCACTGAGGAATACACGTGTGTGTTTAACTGAAGAACTCACCTGAGGTTCTGAGGAGCTTCTCCAAACAGACTACAGATCTCTCGGATCTGCTTCAGAGCCGGAATCACCCACTTATCATTCGTCCGGAGCTCCTCAATGAACCGATCAATCCACTGCATCTTCTGTGTGTCACGGTCCTGTACTCATATGAACGAGAGAAAAACTGCACATTTACATTTATTACACCTGACACAGCATTAAAATAAAAACCAAAATAATAGTATCATGCAAATCAGCAGTTCACAATGCTTTTTTGTCAATTCCCCACGTGACATTATTGTTTTTTTATTTTTACTGGAAGATTTTTAAACAATGTAAACCTTTCAAAAAATATCTAATTTTTGATTTGCATGTTTCTGGGTTTTTTCTTGTTCTGCCAACTCTCTTTGGGAACCCCTGCTGCAAATAGAAACATCATGTGAAAGTCACGTGTCGTGTGTTTGTACCTGTGAGCAGCTGTAGTCCAGGATCTTAATGTGAGCGCTCAAGGCCTGATCCATGATGTCTACAGGTACATCATCACTGTGTGCCAGATTCCACAGCAGACTGAGAACTTTATGAGCCATCACTCCATCCTTATCATCCTCCGCCAACCTGCGGATCAACTCCAGAAGCTTCTCACGCTGCTTTTTACTCGCATTAGTCCAACTCGCCTGCCAATCACAATCACAGAACATCACAGCATCACAAATGTGTCCTATATTATTACAATATAATAATGTGTTTGAGTTTGGTCTGGTCACCTTGAAGCAGTCAAACAGGTGATCGAGCTGTTCAGGAGAGAAATCCCACGCCAGCTTCGCCAACAGATCATGAACATTCTTCACAATCGCTTCATGTTTACCAGCCTGAGAAATGCCCATTTTACATGAGTACACTTACACACACTTCAATCCAAATGTAAACAGTATAATCAGAAAAAAGCATTCTTTATAAAATGGATAAATGGATGAGACATGTTTAAAGCCGCTGTAAAATGCCAATAAACACACATGCCCTACAGACTACAGTGAGGATACTACAGTATATTACTTGGAGGAAGAATGGTTGATTCTTATAATGACTGATAATAAATGTATGTTTCTTGTACATTGGTGTATTTTATCATATTGACATACTGTTGCCACCGTTTTTATAAACCCTTCCTGTTGTACCTAAGAAGGCCCGCAGTAAAATCCCTGTAACACACGTGGCGTATTAATTTAGTAGGACAATGTTCTGATAAGGACAACAGTCATCTGACTGCCGTACATGTAAATGTGGTCACTGTCTGTCTGACGACATCAGATGAACTCTTATGAAGCGTTTCCTGTTTGGTACCTGAGCGGCCCAGATGTTGTCCAGGTCCTGCAGTGTGAGCGCTTTCTCTTTAATGATGAATCGAAGGATCTTCTCCAGTTTCTCCACATACTGCGGCTGATGAAGACTGTCTCTCAACACGATGGACAGAATGTTGTTCTGCTGAATCCACTCCTGATACACACAAACATCATCAACACTTCCTGTCGAGTCACAATGACATTACATTGGGTACAGGAAGCATCTCAAGCAGTGAACAGTACTCAGACAAACATTAAATCATACTGTTACATACTGTCCCGCTGTTTCCATTTCTGTACACCTGTATATCTGTAACATCGTGGCTCATTTGCATTTCTTATGGAGTGTGTGTTTGATTCATTCATTGATTAATTGAGTGACAGGGTTAGGGGAGTAACGTGCTCTTACAGCCATACGCTCTGCAGTCAGCCACTCCTCTTCCTCTGGGTTGCCGTGCCGATGGGTGTAATACGACACGCTTGAAATCACCTTGTTCACTTCATTAAGCGCGTTCATTTTTCCATTAAATGAGGAAATCTGTAATAACCTGTAAAGTAGAGCAGATTATAACTCCTTTTAACTTTGCTCTCTTGAAGCCACACACAAACTCAAATCAGATCGTTCAGAAGCAACTGTAACTGTTCATGTCAGACGGTGTAACCCAGTTAAATTGAGTAAAACATGGGATGGCTCACCTGAGGATCATTTTTAACCGAAAGATTTCCAAGTTCTTGACGGTTTCCTCTTGACCTGGGACTCTGGATGCCAAGTTCTTCAAGGACTTTATGATCATGGACAGAGCATCATTTTTGGCCTCATTTTTGGCCTCTTTCTTCAGTTCTTCGTCTGTGAGGTTCTCCAGAAACTGTGGAACCATCTCAATTATGGGCAAGACAAACTTCTTCACCGTGTGCAAAGTCAAGAACTCGTAACATTGGCCGAAAGGTCTGCAAGACACATTGAGGAACATAAATGCATCTCAACTCAGAGACAAGATTACTACATCAGATATCGTATATTTGCTGTGTTTATGAAACATCTGACAGACATTGCATTGAAATGCTGGATGTGAATGTGGGTTATGTACTTGATGAGAGCTGCAATTATCTGCACATTGAGAGCCTGTCCGCTTATGAAGCGATCGTGCAGAATCTGGAATCCGTTCAACGTTCCAAACTTATTAATGAGGTCCACCAGCCAACCCTGAGCACAGAAAGACATATGATGCAGTCATGACTTTTCCAGAGTAAGACTCAAAGCACACGATGATATCTATATGATTAAAGTCAACAAAGTCAAATGCCATTTGCAACCCATTTTACTTTACAGCATATTCAACAAGAAAAAAACAGGGCAGAACTTGATTTTATCCACTGTGAATTAATTGGAGGGTGTAAAGTGTCTCTGACAGGTGGTTCAAAAATAAGAGGGTTGATGGCGGAGCAACCAAATTGGCCCGGTTGCTAGGGAGGGTAGAGTCACATGGGGAAACCTCCTTGTGGTCACTATAATGTGGTTCGTTCTCGGTGGGGTGTGTGGTGAGTTGAGCGTGGATGCCGCGGTGGATGGCGTGAAGCCTCCACACGCGCTATGTCTCCGTGGCAACGCGCTCAACAAGCCACGTGATAAGATGCACGGGTTGGCGGTCTCAGATGCGGAGGCAGCAGGGATTCGTCCTCCGCACCAGGACTGATGCGAATCACTACACAACCATGAGGACTTAAAAGCAAATTGGGCATTCCAAATTGGGTGAAAAAGGGGAAAAATCCAAAAAAAGCACCTGCCTAATATTGTGTAGGTCCCCCTCATGCCACCAAAACAGCGCCAACCCGCATCTCAGAACAGCATTCAGAGATGATATTCTTCTCAGCACAATTGTACAGAGTGGTTATCTGAGTTACCGTAGACTTTATCAGTTCAAACCAGTCTGGCCATTCTCTGTTGACCTCTCTCATCAACAAGTGTTTCTGTCCACAGAACTGCCGCTCACTGGATGTTTTTTGTTTTTGACACCATTCTGAGTAAATTCTAGAGACTGTTGTGTGTGAAAATCCCAGAAATACTCAAACCAGCCCATCTGACACCAACAATCATGCCATGCTCCAAATCACTGAGATCACATTTTCCCCATTCTGATGGTTGATGTGAACATTAACTGAAGCTCCTGACCCGTATCTGCATGATTTTATGTACTGCACTGCTGCCACACGATTGCTGATTAGATAATCACATGGATGATTGTTGGTGCCAGACGAGCTGGTTTGAGTATTTCTGGGATTTTCACACACAACAGTCTCTAGAATTTACTCAGAATGGTACCAAAAACAAAAAACATCCAGTGAGCGGCAGTTCTGTGGATGGAAACACCTTGTTGATGAGAGAGGTCAACAGAGAATGGCCAGACTGGTTTGAACTGATAAAGTCTACGGTAACTCAGATAACCACTCTGTACAATTGTGATGAGAAGAATATCATCTCTGAATGCTGTTCTGAGATGCGGGTTGGCGCTGTTTTGTTGGCACGAGGGGGACCTACACAATATTAGGCAGGTGATTTTAATGTTGTGGCTGATCAGTGTATTACTATAATTTTGATAAAACATTATAAATACAAACATGTCTTTACTTTGGAATGAGTTGCAACAATGAATCCTTCACAATAATACCAGGAACATGTATCATTAGAGTAAATATAATAATTTAGATTTCACATTGACTTTAAAGTATGTGCTGTGTGAGTTTTAAGAGTTGCTACCTTTGGAGATCGAGGGTCGGGCGGGCGAGCGAACAGCTCATCATCTGCGAGCTGCGTGGCTGCAGGAACGCTCTCAGATGGACGCGTGGCGTTATAGATGTGGAATTTGCAGTGCGGGTTGGTTGCCATCGCGAGCAGTTCAAGCAGAGGAAACCAATCCTGAGCGAGTTTGACCACACAGAGCTCAATCAAACGATGAGTGTTATTAATGATGCACCTCTGCAACGAGAACAACAGCAACACGTCAAGAACACACACACGGCCATGAGAGAAACACTTAAAGAGGACTGTTTAAAAATGTCAATCAATCATAAACGAAAAGGAAGAAAACAATCAAACTCACATGGATTTCAAACTTCCAGCCGCTCACAGCTTCATCCGTCAGGATTTTAGTGAAGGAGATTGTCAAACCATCACGGAAAAACCTCTGACACGCCTCACACCTCACATCAAGCCCTTCACGACACAACACACGTCACAATAACAACATGAAATCATCCAAACGCTAACATCACAGCTGATGGATTATCACACAAATCAGTGCTTCTCAACTGGTTTTGCTTCAGGACTTTTACACTGGACATCAAGTGGCGACCCAACACAGTAGCAAAAGTGTTTGTCATACAAGAGTAAATAAAAATGCCCAGGCACAACTATTTACAAAAATATTTACATGGCATAGACTGAATAGGAAAATTAACATTTTTGGTTATTACCAGTAAACGTCTTATAAATAATTTTAAAATGTCATGTTCTCAGCCACCAATAATTCACAAAACACATTGTAGTTGGCAACAAAATATATTTATCCTGCTTGCAACTGAAGTGTATTTAATGTATTCTGAGTCATATTTTCTTAAACTATGTTGAGTAGTTTTGTGTTGGCATGTTGACATCTGCTTAATTTGACTAGCTTCAAACAAGTGACGAATTTGCTCTAAAATACTGTACAGTTTGATTGAACGCATGGCTTTTGATGTCAACAACAAAAAATATGAGAAGCTTTTCTCCTCCTCTTTAAAGGTTGCTGTTGGTTTTGCTATCCTAAATATACACAATTATATGGATAACTTCATTTGATTATTTCCATTTATTGTTTTCCCTGCTGCCTGTGATCAGAACAGACCTGAGACACACCAGTTGAACAGTACTGACATAAAAGAAAGACCATTTTATGAAATTTGACCTTTTTTACTGAGGTCAATAGCAGCTTCAAGCAGAACCTCCAGCTCTCCTTTAGGCAGGACAGGAACCACCCAGCGCGGCCTGAACAACACACACACACAACTCTGAGCAATCGAACAACACCTCAGAATGAATGATACGATCAATACAACACAGATGCTCAGAATGATGTCATCACTGACCGGTTGATCATGTCATCCAGCTTGGCCAGGTCTGTGTGTGGGAAGGCAGGCTCCTCCTCTTCCTGTGTGGGTGGAGCATCACCCTGACCCTGTTCCTCTGGTGGACTGATGGGTGACGTCTCATTGGACGAGTTTGGTGAGGGAGTCTAAACATACACAAGACAAAACATGAGAAACAGGATGTAAAGTATTTTGTGTTTTGAGGGTGAATAGGGATTTTCAGAGGGAGGGACATCGAAAAGGTCATTCAAACCAGTCATCCCAGTTCACATACTAACAATAAACTCTCTCACTGGTGATGATGAAGTACACACTTCTGAGTACAATTGCATCTTAATCCCACAGACCCTTTTGTCACATATGGTTTGTGTTTGTGTGTAAACGTTAGCATCTAGCTAAACTTATCAACTTAATTTACTATTTCAAGGTTCATAAACTTACAGTTTGACTAAGTGTAGTGTTCACACTTGATTTATATTATATCGTCACAAACACAAGTCTATATGAACACATATGGATATAAACACATCATACACCTATGAAAATATCTTCACTTGTGTCTTGCAGAAGAAAGAAAGTCATTTGAGTTTGAGATGGCATAGAGTTAGTAAATGATGAGAATTATCCATCCTCTTAACAACACACACACACACACACACACACACACCTGGTTGTGGGGCAGTAGTGTTTGGCTCTGTGCATCGGGCGCTTGGCTCTGACTCTCGTTGCCCCCCACGGGCGATCCGCGGGTGGTGGCCGTCATGCTCGATACAGGACAGATCTTTGCAATCTTGTCCGTTTATGTGGCGCGAGCCACACGAATATTCACTGGCTGCAGGGCAGTGGAGCGGATCCGACGGGTGAGCGAACGACACTGACGCACCTGGAGATCAGAGACCATTGCATTACCTGAAACACACAAAACACAGTTAGTCAGAGGAAAGTGACACAGAAAATCCACTGATGTGTGAATGACTTCGACTGTGATCAGAACTGCTCTCAGATCAGTCCGAGTGGAAACGGCCGGTCCTGTAGTGTGTGTGTGTGTTCTGGACTCGTTCTGTCAGGACAAACAGTGATTCTGAAGACCAGCTGCTGTCGTCAGTCCAAACAGAAATATGCTCAAGTCACACAAACACTGACACAAGAGTCACGGCTGAATCGCTGCTGAAGAGAGTTTAATAGTCTGATATCAAACACACTGGACACATTTTCTCAAGCGACCATCTGTTTGTTTCGTTGTCTGTGTAAACATCATTACACACGTGTTCATCTGTATCGTCTGAATGCTTCTCTCCTGATGCTCGATCATTGCTCAGATCTATTTAAAGACACCGGTGCTGCTCTGCTGCTTTTATATAGAGCGTCTTCACTACATGAACACACACAGGAAGAAGCTTTATGATCCATATCACACACACACACACTGATCTGTTAATAAATATCTTTCGTTCTGTTATTAAAATACTTTCTTATATCCTAACCCAATATCCTGTCTATAAGTAAACCATCTGTAGGTTGAATTTGTCTTCTGATGAAAATGTCCTTTATATTTTGTCATGTCATATTCAGTCAATTTTAGTCAATGAAAATAACATTTTAGTTGACAATAATGTGCAAAACGACAAACCGTGTCAAACTGTAAAAGAATAAACTTTATTCAAACATTTAAAAAAGGTATATTATAATTAGGGGTGCACCGATCTAAATCGGCCGATCTTGGTTTAAATCCGTTATCGGTGATCATGCCTAGAATCAGGGCCGATCGTTTTCGCAGCACGCAGGGAATCACACATACACTGCTCCTCTAATGAATGTGCGCTTGCTCAGCTCTTGATGCATGACAGTGTGATCTCTGGAGTTGTTGACAGTTCTAAGCATTCATGAATTTAATCTTTCAGACATGATGTTATTCAGATGAATAAGCCGTTTTGTTTTTAAAAATGTGTAAGAATTACACGTGTATGAATATTAAGTTGCCCATTTTCTAGAGTCATTACGGTAGTTCTTCTGACTCGCTGCACAGTGAGCACGGAGAGGATGAAGAGACTGCAAACCGGTATAAAAATGAATTAAACAACAAATAAACATATGTATACAAATCTGAGTGTACGTGATGTTACACAAGTCGTGACGACAGAGAATGTTTGAGCGATCATGAGCACTTCGATATGCTCACTCGCAGTGTCAATCAAACATACGGCTCTCAATATCTCATCAGTCACTCATCTCAGCGCTATTCTGTGAGGATCCCAATTTAAATCAGATTAATGTTGGTCACAATAATCAAAGCAATTACATTTGAACCATAACAGCACCAAAGACATATATATTAATGATCTCTTACTGGAGCAGTTCTAGAGCTTGTAACAGATATATTTGTTAACATATCTCTACTGTGTGTGATGCTCTCATGGTTTTTACTGGTTGCCAGTATATCACAATGACCATTTGATATTGACAACAGAACTATTCATAACCGTTTCAAAACTAATAAATGTCATGTTAATGTAACTTTGGTAACACTTTATAAAAAGGTTTCATTTCTTTAACATTAGTTAATGCATTAGGTATCACGAACAATACATTTTTACAGCCTTTATTAATTATAATGTTAGCTAATAAAAATACAATTGTTCATTATTAGTTCATGTAAGTTCATAGTGCATTAATGTTAATTAATACAACTTTTGATTTTAAACATGTAATAGTATAGGTTGTAACTAACATTAGGTTCATTAGTTCATGTTAACTGCAGTAATGTTGTTAAATAATATTAACAAATCGAACCGTGATTTTACTGTGTGGGGCATAACATATAACTGCAGCATATAACTCGCTAATGTGTGGCAAAGGGCACTTTTAAAAAAATCAGTATCAGCCGATCTTAGTGTTAAAAAAATAGAAAATCGTATCGGCCTCAAATCTCCTGATTGGTGCACCACTAGTGCTTAATATGCAGTTGTTGCCTCTAATTTCAAATAGCAACAGATATTTCTTCATTTAAGGCCAGTTTGGCCTGTAAAAAAGCAAATAAACATCTTTTTGATGAACTCTTTCATTCTTTCTTGTCTGTTGCTTAAAGAAAAAAAATAGGCAATCGGAATCGGCCATGAAAAATCACGATCGGTGCATCCCTACTTTTAGTCCTATGGATATATTCTTACACATTAAAGCCTCTTTAAGGAATTTATTTGCTATATGACCATACTGGCAGGAAACAGCCACTCGCACTGGTCAGTCAGTTCAACCCGTTTTTTTGCAGTATTCCTTCCATAATAACTCTCAAAGAATAATATCAATTTAATAAGGATCTACTCTTATGTATTAAAGCCATCCTGTCTGGATTTATTTGCCATTAAAGCTGCCTAATGACAGTGATCCCAACTGGCATACATTTTCTGCTCGTGCTGATTAGTCACAGTTCAGCCCGCCGCTATTGTGTTTAATACAACAACTGATTTTTGTGCTCTTCCTTCCACTATCACTCACAAGGAACAAAATTAATTTCTTCTACATCTATTCTTATGCATTCAAGCCATTAACGGAATTCACTTTCCATGAAAGCAGTGGAATAGCCTACCTGATCCCAACTGGCAGAAAATAGTGACCGCAGCAAAAGAGTGCTGCCACACCCCCTTAAAGTGGTGCCTTTTGATGTATGATCAATTTAAACTCTATTGCCTGGAACTGTATACACCTGATGCCTTTACTGTACTATCCCATGAAGCATTTAATCTTTGTCCATCTTTGTCCGTAACGAAGTTCTTCATACTTGTGTTACCGAACCACTTCATCCCAATCCAGATCTTCACTGCCATGGGTGAGTGATATATTATATTTATTATTATTATAACTTGTTCATCTTTTATAGGCAGTGTTGGGTGTAATACTTTTACAAAGTAGTTTAATTAGTTACTGTAATGTAATTTGTTTTTGAATCAAATCCTTGTAATCAGATTATAGGTACTCATATTCAGTTAGGGTTAGCCTACACATTGCTAAAGTAATTAATATCTCAAGACTGAAATCAATATTATGCAAGATTGAATTTGTCATATTTAGAGTAAAATGTAGACAAAATTATTAATTCAATATCAAAATGTGAGTGAACCAGTTACAAGAAGTGACTGACCAATCCACTTATATGTAGCTTTGGATTGTCCGATTCATTTTAGTAAATCGGTTTGTTCGGATTATTCATATACTGCTAATGAATCAGTTCAAATAAATGATTCACTTCAGCCCATGCGCCCTGCGTTAAAAAAGTAAAATATTTATGTAATTGCTGCTCTTAAAACTATATTTTTGAATCTTGGTCAAAAAAATGTAAAATATTTAAGTTAAATAGTGTGTAAAGTATTATGTTTTTTTTTTGGTTGTAGCCTATTTGTTATAAATTAATGTTCAGTTTAGTACACTCAAAAAACATGCTTTTGTAGAATGCTCAAAAACCTTTTCTGCATGCCAAGAATTGTTGAGGACCAATCGCCAGTCTGGGTAAGGTCTAAACTGTGAATGATAGCACTCACACGGTCTTATATGAACTGCACAATTTTGGTTATGAATGAACAAATGAATTTGTTTGTTGTTTCTTTTTGTTATTTTAAAGGTTTTAAGTCTGAGCAAAAGATGTATGTTTTTTTTTTCTCTCCCCAATTTGGAATGCCCAATTCCCAATGTGCTCTAAGTCCTCATGGTGGTGTAGTGACTCGCCTCAATCCGCGCATCTTATCACGTGACTTGTTGAGCGCGTTACCGTGGAGACGTAGCGTGTGTGGAGGCTTCACGCTATTCTCCGCGGCATCAACGCACAACTCACCACACGCCCCACCGAGAGCGAGAACCACATTATAGCGACCACGAGGAGGTTACCCCATGTGACTCTACCCTCCCTAGCAACCGGGCCAATTTGGTTGCTTAGGAGACCCAGTTGGAGTCACTCAGCACACCCTGGATTCAAACTCGCGACTCCAGGTGTGGTAGTCAGCATTAGGGATGCACCGATCTGACATCTGGATCAGTATTGGCTCCGATACTGAAGCTTTTAGACGGATCGGGTATCAGTCCGACGAGCCCGATCCAAATCCGATACTTATTTATTTTTATTAATTCTTTATTTTAATGGTCAGCATTTGACTGATACAAACAGTACTGATGTTTATTTATATACAGCCCGAAGTGATTTCTAAAGCTACTTTGCTTGTCTAGCGAGAGGACGCTTTCCTGCGTGCGCCGCAAGTGAGAGAGTGAAGAAGCACACGCAGCCTGAGGTAAAATCTGTATCTGTTCCAGTTATCCTCTTTTTTAAATATGTATTATTAATTCTATTTAAAATATGTAACATTACAGTAATTTAAGTGCAGCCTCTGTAAAAATATAAAGCCAAACGTAAATGTGTAAAAATGAAGCAAATCGAGTAGCACTGGTACACCCCTATTAAAAAAATTAATTATTCGCTTCCTACCAGCAGTCGATGCATCAGTGACATAAGCGCAATGGCGCATTCACATGAGAAGTCACAAACGTGTATTTGTTTACAACAGAGGAACGAACATCACGTTAGTTCATTTCAAACAGTAATCCAGTGCTGGGCGGAAGCAATGATTTAAAGATAAAAACGTTTTAATTATCGATTTGTTTTTTACACAAACCTATCAATTTGCTTCAGAAGACATTCACTGATCGACTGGAATCATGTGGATTAATTTTATGCTGCCTAAATATGACTTTTAGCCCGTCAAACAGCCAGCAGTCTCATGGCACCTGGTTACTTGCATTATATGGACAAAAAGAGCTGAAATATATTATATATTATAAAAATATTCACTTCGGTTCTGCTGAAAAAGGAAAGTCATTCACATCTGGGTTAGAGGTGAGTCAATCAAGAGTGAATTTTCATTTTTGGGTAAACTAACCTTTTAACCACAGCTGTAACTAACCACAGTACTGGTTAACTCTACAGCACTATACTGCACAGAGAGCTGTGTGTGTGTGTGTGTGCACGAGTGTGTCTGTGAGAGTGTGTGTGTAAGAGAGTGTCTGTGAGAGTGTGTGTGTGTGAGAGTGTGTGTGTGTGTGTTTGTGCCCGTCACATCATCCTGTGTGAGTTCATGGTTTAAAAATTGAAATTATTAAACTGATGTCTACATGACTCATTGGAACAACAAGAATAACTGACGAGGTATGTTTTAATCACACTCTGAACAGCTCATGGATTCAGCACAACACATCTCACTCTCTTGGTTCTGAACATTGGAAAGTTTTTCAGCAGATTTGCATAAGTGTGTTCAACTCTAAAGTGTGTTCTGTGCCTGTTTTCAGGAAGTGAAATAAGAACAACATCCTGGAACACAGGTGTCTGTATGTTCAGACGACATCATTCCTGCAGCTGTTGCTCAGAAAACACAAATGCAACAATTCAAACACCTTCATTTAGTAAAACACAAAAACTAATTAACACAACCAAAATAATGCAGAATCTGAATGTCAAAACTACATCAAATACACCATCATAACATCTGTAGCACATCAGCTTAAACACACAAATAAAGACAATGTGTTCATGCAAAGATTTGATTGGCAGATTCTCATCATCACTAAAATACATGTGAAACAGGTAGTTCCAGTTCAACACAATCATTCAGAGAACACACAAATACATGATGACGCCTGTCAGAAACATCAGCTAACAGTGATCAATATCTGCACAACTATTCATAGTAACATAAAGCTTCATGAACTCCTGTTAAATGTCCTTCACTGAACATGTCATCTCATTTCTCCATGTTTTTCTCATGATACTTTCTATTCAACTATTTGTGTTTTAATATGTAAACATAGAACAAAGTTGGCACACTGTTACTTCCAAAACAATTTAAAACAATCACCAAGAGACAAACACGTGATGTTTTGAGCTACATGCTCTTCATCAGACATCAGTATATAAATGAAATATACACAAATGAAATGGAACTGATTTGTGATCAAATCAAATTATGATATCGTGATGTATCACAATATATCGAATCGTATCGTGAAGTGTCAGGCGACACATCTCATGTAAAAACATTGAAGTGTGTTGACTTAACACACTGATGCTAACCCTAACCTAACCTCAAACTAACCTCAATATAACGAGCTGTCAACTGACCAAAAACACAACACGTTTATCAAGACACTTACATTCAGCTCTGTTCAATGGATCTTTTACACTGAATATAGTTTAATGACTCTTACATTAAATATACAAACATTATCACTGTTATATCTTCATATTATTCGTGTCTGCTCTCACCAAAAACCAAAACAGACACAATAACCCTGAATAGTATATTCTCATGCAAGTGTCAATCACAGCCATAAGAATGTATATCATTAATGTGTTTAATGTTGTTATAAAGACTCACTTTTATCGCTGAAATGTCGCCCAACGCCCCGTTATTAACGCCGTTAGCATTAGCATAGCAGCTCAGTTCTCGTTATTCATGTTCATATTAATATTACTGTACAGACATTAAACACACACACACATACACACATCGAGAATAATGTGCCTTTACCTCGTTAGATCTATCTTTAAATCAATAAATGTGTTTGTGTGTTTGATATTGAGGCCTGCTAGCCGTCCGTGCTAATGCTAACCTCTCCGCCTCATAAATGGCGCGACACTCGCACGCGTCTGCCGCCTGATGAACGCCTCAACGCGCCGCGACCGCAAAACACACCCAGACACACACGCGTCCAACAATTACCGCACACACCCGCAAACACACATACCGGCTTCATGAACCTGCTAACTTCCACGCGCGTCTCACTGTCATTGTTGCTAATTTCTCAGTATTTCTCATGTTTGTCTCACAGATGAGCTCATGATCAGACTGTCACTGAGCAGCTCCGGTCACTTAACAAACACCGCGCGCCGTTACAAACATGACTTACCGACAATCACCGGCGACTTCCCGCTGCTAGCTCGCGCTGTGTGTGTATATGTGTGAGAGAGTGAGAGAGAGAGAGAGAGAGACTGTGTGAGTGTATGTGAGTGACTGTGAGTGTGTGTGTGTATATATATGTGAGAGAGTGTGTGAGTGTATGTGAGTGTGTGTATGTGAGAGAGAGAGTGTGTATGTGAGTGTGTGTGTGTCTGTGAGATTGTGTGTATGTGTGTGTATGTGAGAGAGTGTGTATGTGAATGTGTGTGTGTGTGTGTGTGTGTGTGTGTGTGTGTGTGTCTGTGAGACAGTGTGAGAGAGTGTGTGTGTGTGTCTGTGAGAGAGTGTGTGTGTGTGTGTATGTGTGTGTATGTGAGAGAGTGTGTATGTGAATGCGTGTGTGTATATATGTGAGAGAGAGTGTGTATGTGAATGTGTGTGTGTATATGTGAGAGAGTGTGTGAGTGTATGTGTCTGTGTGTATATGTGAGAGAGAGTGTGTATGTGAATGTGTGTGTGTATATGTGAGAGAGTGTGTGAGTGTATGTGAGTGTGTGTCTGTGTGTATATGTGAGAGAGTGTGTATGTGAATGTGTGTGTATGTGAGAGAGTGTGTGAGTGTATGTGTCTGTGTGTATATGTGAGAGAGTGTGTATGTGAATGTGTGTGTGTGTATGTGTCTGTGTGTATATGTGAGAGAGTGTGTATGTGAGAGAGAGTGTGTTTGTGAGAGAGTGTGTGAGTGTATGTGTCTGTGTGTATATGTGAGAGAGAGTGTGTATGTGAG